>NC_057799.1:124450011-124613940 GCF_018294505.1 Triticum aestivum
CGCCCTTATCCTCCCCGTCGCCGGCGAGGGGGTGCGGCGGGGACTGCCCCTGTTCCGACCCCGGTCGGGGGAACAGGGAAGGGGGCGAGTGGGAGAGGTGGGCTGGGCCGGGGGTCGGCCCAGTCGGGCCAGGGGTCCAGCGGGGGGGAAGGGCCTTCTCTTTTTTTTCTTTTTTTCTTTGCCTGTTCTGTTTTCTGTTGTATTTTCTTTTTATTTATTTATTTTCTTTTCTGTTTTATTTCATTTAAAAGTATTTAGGTATTTTATAAAAATGTGTTTTCTCCACCATAATTACCAGTGTATTATTTGGCACCCACCGAACATTTTTGTTTAAATTTTTGAAAACTTTTATTTTCCACTTTAATTTTAATTGAAGTTTGAATTAGGAGTTTGAAAAGAAATGTGATTCCAAATGTGATCATGCCCTGTTTAGCAACATGATTAGCTTATTCACAGAGAGTTACTGTAGCATGATCCTCAGGGTGTTACAGACATGCACTAGTTGCATAAGGTGGCTAGCGGGTGTCTGTCTCTCCCACTTTAGTCGGATCGGATTCGATGAAAAGGGTCCTTATGAAGGGTAAATAGAAATTGGCATATCATGTTGTGGTTTTTGGCGTAGGTAAGAAACGTTCTTGCTAGAAACCTATAGCAGCCACGTAAAAACTTGCAACAACAATTAGAGGACGTCTAACTTGTTCTTGCAGCATATGCCGTGTGATGTGATATGGCCAAAAGGATGTGATGAATGATATATGTGATGTATGAGATTGATCATGTTCTTGTAATAGGAATCACGACTTGCATGCCGATGAGTATGACAACCGGCAGGAGCCATAGGAGTTGTCTTAATTTATTGTATGACCTGCGTGTCACTGAAAACGCCATGTAATTACTTTGCTTTATTGCTAACCGTTAGCCATAGTAGTAGAAGTAACAGTTGGCGAGACAACTTCATGAAGACACGATGATGGAGATCATGGTGTCATGCCGGTGACGATGATGATCTTGGCGCCCCGAAGATGGAGATCAAAAGGAGCAAAATGATATTGGCCATATCATGTCACTATTTGATTGCATGTGATGTTTATCATGTTTTTACATCTTATTTGCTTAGAACGACGGTAGCTTAAATAAGATGATCCCTCGCAATGATTTCAAGAAAGTGTTCCCCCTAACTGTGCACCATTGCGAAGGTTCGTTTTTTCGAAGCACCACGTGATGATCGGGTGTGATAGATTCTAACGTTCGAATACAACAGGTGTAAGCCAAATTTACACATGCAAAACACTTAGGTTGACTTGACGAGCCTAGCATGTACAGACATGGCCTCGAAATACGAGAGACCGAAAGGTCGAACATGAGTCGTATGGTAGATACGATCAACATGAAGATGTTCACCGATGATGACTAGTCCGTCTCACGTGATGATCGGACACGGCCTAGTTGACTCGGATCATGTATCACTTAGATGACTAGAGGGATGTCTATCTGAGTGGGAGTTCATTAAATAATTTGATTAGATGAACTTAATTATCATGAACATAGTCTAAAAATCTTTGCAATATGTCTTGTAGATCAAATGGCCCACGCTAATGTTGCCCTCAACTACAATGCGTTCCTAGAGAAAACCAAGTTGAAAGACGATGGTAGCAACTATACGGACTGGGTCCGTAACTTGAGGATCATCCTCATTGCTGCCAAGAAAGCATATGTCCTTGATGCACCGCTAGGTGAAGCACCTATTTTCCCAGCAACTCAAGACGTTATGAACGCCTGGCAGTCGCGTAGTGATGATTACTCCCTGGTTCAGTGTGGCATGCTTTACAGCTTAGAATCGGGGTTCCAAAAGCGTTTTGAGCAGCATGGAGCATATGAGATGTTCCAAGAGCTGAAAATGGTTTTCCAAGCTCATGCCCGAGTCGAGAGATATGAAGTCTCCGACAAGTTCTACAGTTGTAAGATGGAGGAGAATAGTTCTGTCAGCGAGCACATACTCAAAATGTCTGGGTTGCCAACCGCTTGTCTCAGCTGGGAGTTAATCTCCCGGATGACGCGGTCATTGACAGAATCCTTTAGTCGCTTCCACCTAGCTACAAGAGCTTTGTGATGAATTTCAATATGCAGGGGATGGAGAAAACCATTCCTGAGGTATATTCAATGCTGAAATCAGCGGAGGTGGAGATCAAAAAGGAACATCAAGTGTTGATGGTCAATAAAACCACTAGTTTCAAGAAAGGCAAGGGTAAGAAGAACTTCAAGAAGGACGGCAAGGGAGTTTCCGCGCCCGGTAAGCCAGTTGCTGGGAAGAAGCCAAAGCATGGACCCAAACCTGAGACTGAGTGCTTTTATTGCAAGGGAAATGGTCACTAGAAGCGGAACTGCCCCAAGTACTTAGCGGATAAGAAGGCCGACAATACCAAAGGTATATATGATATACATGTTAATGGTGTGTACCTTACCAGCACTCGTAGTAGCTCCTGGGTATTTGATACCGGTACGGTTGCTCATATTTGTAACTCAAAACAGGAGCTGCGGAATAAGCGGAGACTAGCAAAGGACGAGGTGACGATGCGCGTCGGGAATGGTTCCAAGGTCGATGTGATCGCCGTCGGCACGCTGCCTCTACATTTACCTACGGGATTAGTTTTAAACCTCAATAATTGTTATTTAGTGCCAGCTTTGAGCATGAACATTGTATCTGGATCTCGCTTAATGCGAGATGGCTACTCATTTAAATCTGAGAATAATGGTTGTTCTATTTATATGAGAGATATGTTTTATGGTCATGCCCTGCTGGTCAATGGTTTATTCTTATTGAATCTCGAACGTGATGTTACACATATTCATAGTGTGAATGCCAAAAGATGTAAGGTTGATAATGATAGTCCCACATACTTGTGGCACTGCCGCCTTGGTCACATTGGTGTCAAACGCATGAAGAAACTCCATGCAGATGGACTTTTGGAGTCTCTTCATTATGAATCATTTGACACATGTGAACCATGCCTCATGGGCAAAATGACCAAGACTCCGTTCTCCGGAACAATGGAGAGAGCAACCAACTTATTGGAAATCATACATACTGATGTGTGCGGTCCAATGAGCGTTGAGGCTCGCGGTGGTTATCGTTATGTTCTCACCCTCACTGATGACTTAAGTAGATACGGGTATGTCTACTTAATGAAACACAAGTCTGAGACCTTTGAAAAGTTCAAGGAATTTCAGAGTGAGGTTGAGAATCAACGTGACAGGAAAATAAAGTTCTTACGACCAGATCGTGGAGGGGAATATTTGAGTCACGAATTTGGCACACACTTAAGGAAATGTGGAATTGTTTCACAACTCACGCCACCTGGAACACCTGAGCGTAATGGTGTGTCCGAACGTCATAATCGCACTCTATTAGATATGGTGCGATCTATGATGTCTCTTACCGATCTACCGCTATCATTTTGGGGTTATGCTTTAGAGACTGCCGCATTCACTTTAAATAGGGCTCCGTCGAAATCCGTTGAGACGACACCGTATGAATTATGGTTTGGGAAGAAACCTAAGCTGTCGTTTCTGAAAGTTTGGGGATGCGATGCTTATGTCAAGAAACTTCAACCTGAAAAGCTTGAACCCAAGTCGGAAAAATGCGTCTTCATAGGATACCCTAAGGAAACTATTAGGTATACCTTCTACCTCAGATCCGAAGGCAAGATCTTTGTTGCCAAGAATGGATCCTTTCTAGAGAAAGAGTTTCTCTCGAAAGAAGTAAGTGGGAGGAAAGTAGAACTTGATGAAGTACTGCCTCTTGAACCGGAAAGTAGCGCAGCTCAAGAAAATGTTTTTGTGGTGCCTGCACCGACTAGAGAGGAAGTTAATGATGATGATCAAGGAACTTCGGATCAAGTTACTACTGAACTTCGTAGGTCCACGAGGACACGTTCCACACCAGAATGGTATGGCAACCCTGTCCTAGAAATAATGTTGTTAGACGACGGTGAACCTTCGAACTATGAAGAAGCGATGGCGGGCCCAGATTCCAACAAATGGCTTGAAGCCATGAAATCCGAGATAGGATCCATGTATGAAAACAAAGTATGGACTTTGACAGACTTGCCCAATGATCGGCGAGCCATAGAAAATAAATGGATCTTTAAGAAGAAGACGGACGCGGATGGCAATGTGACCATCTATAAAGCTCGGCTTGTCGCTAAGGGTTATCGACAAGTTCAAGGGGTTGACTACGATGAGACCTTCTCACCCATAGCGAAGCTGAAGTCTGTCTGAATCATGTTAGCGATTGCCGCATTCTATGATTATGAGATATGGCAAATGGACGTCAAAACGGCATTCCTTAATGGTTTCCTTAAGGAAGAATTGTATATGATGCGGCCAGAAGGTTTTGTCGATCCTAAGAATGCTGACAAGGTATGCAAGCTCCAACGCTCAATCTATGGGCTGGTGCAAGCATCTCGGAGTTGGAACATTCGCTTTGATGAGATGATCAAAGCGTTTGGGTTTACGCAGATTTATGGAGAAGCCTGTGTTTACAAGAAAGTGAGTGGGAGCTCTGTGGCGTTTCTCATATTATATGTGGATGACATACTATTGATGGGAAATGATATAGAATTTTTGGAAAGCATAAAGGCCTACTTGAATAAGTGTTTTTCAATGAAGCACCTTGGAGAATTTGGTTACATATTAGGCATCAAGATCTATAGAGATAGATCGAGACACCTCATTGGTCTTTCACAAAGCACATACCTTGACAAGATATTGAAGAAGTTCAATATGGATCAGTCCAAGAAGGGGTTCTTGCCTGTATTGCAAGGTGTGAGATTAAGCATGGCTCAATGCCCGACCACGACAGAAGATAGAGAAAAGATGAGTGTCATCCCCTATGCCTCGGCCATAGGGTCTATTATGTATGCCATGCTGTGTACCAGACCTGATGTGAACCTTGTCGTAAGTTTGGTAGGAAGGTACCAAAGTAACCCCGGCATGGAACACTGGACAACGGTCAAGAATATCCTGAAGTACCTGAAAAGGACTAAGGATATGTTTCTCGTTTATGGAGGTGACGAAGAGCTCGTCGTAAAGGGTTACGTCGATGCTAGCTTCGACACATATCTGGATGACTCGAAGTCACAAACCGGATACGTGTATATTTTGAATGGTGGGGCAGTCAGCTGGTGCAGTTGCAAGCAAAGCATCGTGGTAGGATCTACATGTGAAGCGGAGTACATGGCAGCCTTGGAGGCAGCACATGAAGCAATCTGGATGAAGGAGTTCATTACCGACCTAGGAGTTATTCCCAATGCGTCAGGCCCGATGACTCTCTTCTGTGACAACACTGGAGCTATTGCCCTGGCCAAGGAGCCCAGGTTTCACAAGAAGACCAGGCATATCAAGCGTCGCTTCAACTCCATTCGTGAAAATGTTCAAGATGGAAACATAGATATTTGTAAAGTGCATACGGACCTGAATGTCGCAGATCCGTTGACTAAACTTCTTCCACGAGAAAAACATGATCAACACCAGAACTCTATGGGTGTTCGATTCATCACAATGTAACTAGATTATTGACTCTAGTGCAAGTGGGAGACTGTTGGAAATATGCCCTAGAGGCAATAATAAAATGGTTATTATTATATTTCCTTGTTCATGGTAATTGTCTATTGTTCATGCTATAATAGTGTTATCCGGAAATCGTAATACATGTGTGAGTACATAGACCACAACATGTCCCTAGTGAGCCTCTAGTTGACTAGCTCGTTGATCAATAGATGGTTACGGTTTCCTGACGATGGACATTGGATGTCGTTGATAACGGGATCACATCATTAGGAGAATGATGTGATGGACAAGACCCAATACTAAGCACAGCACAAGATCGTGTAGTTCGTCTGCTAAAGATTTTCTAATGTCAAGTATCATTTCCTTAGACCATGAGATTGTGCAACTCCCGGATACCGTAGGAATGCTTTGGATGTGCCAAACGTCACAACGTAACTGGGTGGCTATGAAGGCACACTACGGGTATCTCCGAAAGTGTCTGTTGAGTTGGCACGAATCGAGACTGGGATTTGTCACTCCATGTGATGGAGAGGTATCTCTGGGCCCACTCGGTAAGACATCATCATAATGAGCTCAATGTGACCAAGGAGTTGATCACAGAATGATGTGTTAGGAACGAGTAAAGAGACTTGCCGGTAACGAGATTGAACAAGGTATAGGGATACCGACGATCGAATCTCGGGCAAGTATCATACCGGTAGACAAAGGGAATTGTGTACGGGATTGATTGAATCCCCGACATCGTGGTTCATCCGATGAGATCATCGTGGAACATGTGGGAGCCAACATGGGTATCCAGATCTCGCCGTTGGTTATTGGCCGGAGAGATGTCTCGGTCATGTCTGCATGGTTCCCGAACCCGTAGGGTCTACACACTTAAGGTTCGGTGACACTAGAGTTGTTATGGGAAATAGTATGTGGTTACCAAATGTTGTTCGGAGTCCCGGATGAGATCCCGGACGTCACGAGGAGTTCCGGAATGGTCCGGAGGTGAAGATTTATATATGGGAAGTCATCATATGGTCACCGGAAGTATTCGGGGGTTTGCCGGTATTGTAGCGGGACCACCGAAGGGGTTCCGGGGGTCCACCGGGAGGGTCCACCTGCCCCGAAGGGCCCTATGGGCTGTATGTGGAAGGGAACCAGCCCCTAAGTGGGCTGGGCGCCATCCCCCTAGGGCCCATGCGCCTAGGGTTGGGGGGAAACCCTAAGGGGGGCGCCCCTCTTGGCTTGGGGGGCAAGACCCCTCCCCTTGGCTGCCGCCCCCTCTAGATCTCATCTAGAGGGGCCGTCCCCCTTCCCCCTTCGCCCTATAAATAGGTGGGAGAAGGGAGGGTAACAGCACCTCATCCAAGGCGCATCCCTCCCCCTCTCCAACACCCCTCCTCCTCCGTTGAGCTTGGGGAAGCCCTGCCGGAGAACTGCAAGCTCCACCACCACGCTGTTGTGCTGCCGGAGTTCTTCCCCAACTTCTCCTTCCCCCTTGCTAGATCAAGAAGGAGGAGACATCCCCGTGCTGCACGTGTGTTGAACGTGAAGGCGCCGTTGTTCGGCGCTTAGATCGGAATCGACCGCGATCTGAATCGCTGCGTGTACGACTTCTCCAACCGCGTTCTTTTAACGCTTCCACATCGCGATCTTCAAGGGTATGAAGATACACTCCCCTCTCTCTCGTTTCTAGTCTCTCCATAGATTGATCTTGGTGATGCGTAGAATTTTTTTAATTTCTGCAATGATCCCCAACACCCGTAGGGTGGCACGCGCCTCCCCCAAGGGAGTCCGAATTGGATTAGGGGGAGGGGGCGCGTCCCCCTCTTCCTCTCCCTCTCCTTCCCTCTTTCCCCCTCTTGGAATAGGAAAGGGAGTCCAACTAGGATTGCGAATCCTAGTTGGGCTCCCCCTTGGCGCGCCCCCTCATGGCCGCCGGCCTCCTCCCTCTCCTCCTTTATATACAGGGGCGGGGGGCACCCCAACGGCACATCAATTGTCCCTTAGCCGTGTGCGGTGCCCCCCTCCATAGTTTACCACCTCGGTCATATTGTCATAGTGCTTAGGCAAAGCCTTGCGCGGATCACACCACCAACACCGCCGCCACGCCGTCGTGCTGACGGAACTCTCGCTCGACCCTCTACTGGAGCAAGAGCTCGAGGGACGTCATCGAGCTGAACGTGTGCTGAACACGGAGGTGCCGTACGTTCGGTACTTGGATCTGTTGGATCGTGAAGACGTTCGACTACATCAACCGCGTTAACATAACACTTCCGCTTTCGGTCTACGAGGGTACGTGGACACACTCTCCCCTCTCGTTGCTATGCATCTCCTATATAGATCTTGCATGTTCGTAGGATTTTTTTGAATTACTACGTTACCCCAACACCAGCTTCCCCGTGGGTATTAGAGCTGGCACATCCCCGTCCCCTGATAGAGTAATTATACATCGGGACATGGGTAACGGTTAATCATTGCGAGCTTGAATCTCACCCATACCTAGAAAACTTCATTCACACAAAACATAACGGAACCTTGTGAGATAGGTTAGTATAATAAAATAAATCATTCACTTTGGTACTGTCAAGACAAGATTCATGCTTTTTATCATATAATTCCTACTGTATTCTACCATTTCCACAATTTATATCCCCCAATATAAGCCGTAGAAACTTCAAAACAAGCAAACATATGAAACTAGACAGAATCTATCAAAAACATAACAATACGTAAATATCTAATTTTTTACCATACTTTTGTAACTCCAAAAATTCTGAAAAATTTAAGGAAACATTGAAAATTTGTACATAAGTATTGTATAAAGATTGCAACAACGTTCCAGTATAGAACGAAAATTCAGGCACTGGACGTAAAAGTTTATTTTTCTGCACATAACCTAATAAACAAGCATCCACATCACCCTAAAGGATGTACTTGGCACAAAAATTGAAATAAAAGATACAAACACAATTACTATAGTAGCAATAATCATCTTGAGACACAAAAAAGGTGAAATAAAGTTTCCAATGTATCTATAATTTTTTATTGTTCCATGCTATTATATTATCAATCTTGGATGTTTTATATACATTTACAAGACAATTTATATCATTTTTTGGACTAACCTATTAACTTAGTGCCCAGTGTTAGTTGCTTTTTTTTTGCTTGTTTTTGACTTTGCAGAATAGCAGTACCAAACGTAGTCCAAATGCCATGGAACTTTTTGGAGGTTTTTTCTGAAAATAAAAGACCCTGGAAGCTTCTGGAGGCCATGAGAAGACGATCCATCCATGAATATTATTTGAGTTTTCTATGAACTCTTTTATGCATGATTGTTATAGCCTCGTATTTCTTCTCCGATTTGTTGGTTTGGCTTGGCCAACTAGATTGATTTATCTTGCCATGGGAAGGGGTGCTTTGTGATGGGTTTGATCTTGCAGTGCTTAATCTGAGTGATAGAAAGAGACATGACACACATGTATCGTTGCTATTAAGGGTAACAAGATGGGATTTATTTCACCCATGAGTTTATCTTGTCTACATCATGTCATCTTGCTTAAGGCATTACTCCGTTCTTTTATGAACTTAATACACTAGATGCATGCTGGATAGCGGTCGATGTGTGGACTAATAGTAGTAGATGTAGAATCGTTTTGGTCTGATAATCTTGGACGTGATGCTTATATACATGATCATTGCCTTGGATAGCATCATAATTATTTGCTTTTCTGTCAATTTCCCAACAGGAATTTGTCTACCCACCGTATGCTATTTTCTCGAGAGAAGCCTCTACTGAAAACTATGTCCCTCGGGTCTATTTTCTATCATATATTAAAACCCAAAATATCTTGCTGCAGTTTTATTTTATTTTGTATTTTTGTTAGATCTATCTATCAAAAACTATATCTGTTAATCTTGTTCATAACCATTGAGCGATTGACAGCCCCTCTACACGTTGGGTTGCAAGTATTTGTTGTTTGTGTGCAGGTGCTGTTTACATAGTGTTGCTTGGTTCTGAAAGTGCTAGTTATCGACTAGAGGGGGGTGAATAGGCAATTTTTATGAAAGTCTTCAAAACATGGGGGCTTTGAAGACAAACAAGAGAAATGAACCTATTGATATGCAGCGGAAGGTAGAGTACACTAGACAAGCCATATTCAAGTAAGCAGTGAAGTGAAAGCACGAAGACTATTAGCAGCTAGGTAGTATGGATCAGGATGAAAGAAAGTATGAAGCCAAACAACAACAGTCTTCACACAGTGAAGCCAATCAGATCATGAAAGCAGGCAATGACTTCACGCAGACAAACTGTAAGTAAAGAGAGGTAAGCGATAAAACCAGTTGCTTGATGAGGACAAGGATTTGTTGGACCAGTTCCAGTTGCCGTGACAACTGTACGTCTGGTTAGGGAGGCTGAGATTTAACTCAGAAGACCGCGTCTTCACCTTATTCCCCTTGAGCTAAGAACACTTAGTCCTCGCCCAATCACTCTGGTAAGTCTTCAAGGTAGACTTTCAAACCCTCACAGACTTCGTTCACAGGCAATCCACAATGACTCTTGGATGCTCAAAACGAGACACCTAACCGGCTGGAGGATTCACAGTCCTCAAGTGTAACAAGTCTTCAGATCACGCGGACAGAAAGACTTCAGTGATGCCTAACACTCTTTGGCTCTGGTTGTTTTGGGCTTTGTCCTCGCAAGGATCTCTCTCTCAAATGCTTCGGAGGTGGGTTGCTCTCAAACGACAAAAGCCATGCACTAACTCTGAGCAGCCACCAATTTATGGTGTAGGGGGTGGGCTATTTATAGCCAGGAGGCAACCCGACCTGATTTGTCCGAAATGACCCTGGGTCACTAAGGAACTGACATGTGTCCAATAGTCAGATTTCAAACACACGCAGCAGCTTGACTTGGGCTACAAGTAAAGCTGACTCATCCAGCTCTGTATAAGATTTGCTCTCATTGTCTTTGCTCGAAGACATAGGATTTGGTTGAGCATCACATCAGTCACTCTGACTTTGTTCACTTGTACCCCACTTAACAGTACAGTGGTTCCTATGACTCAACAATGGAAACTACGAAACAACTATGTCTTCGCACTCCATAGTCTTCATGCGATGTCTTCTCATGTCATAGTCTTCAATGTAAATCTCTTCACAGACCACCATTGTCTTCAATGTCTTCATACATTTTTAGGGGTCATCTCTGGTAGGTAAACTGAATCAATATGGGACTACTACCTGTGTTATCCTGCAATTCTCACAAACACATTAGTCCCTCAACCAAGTTTGTCGTCAATACTCCAAAACCAACTAGGGGTGGCACTAGATGCACTTACAATCTCCCCCTTTTTGGTGATTGATGACAAACTGGTTGAAGTTTTCAACGGGGATATAAGTATGTGAAAGTTTAAGGATTGAGGCATTGTCTTCATAAGTAGCAAAAGGTTCCCCCTGAAGATGTGCATATAAGTAGTTTGCTTTTGAATGCAAATGCACATGGAAGGTTTTACTTTATGGAGATCCTCTTCAACTTATGAAGACAATTCATCGTGCATATAAAGATATAACGAAGATAATGACATGCATAATGAAAAATGGACGTCTGCGAAATGACTTCATGCGGAATTTATCATCGCATCATAGAGTAACAGAAAAATGTAGCAGACAACCATCAAGTTTAAGTGTTACAACCCAAAGAACCAAATGTATCAAAAGACGAGAGTTGTAAACACTTGGCAAAATATAGCAACCACCCATAAAGGACCCGCTTGAAGACTATCAACTCATATGCTTCTCACCCTTTTGTCAGTAAGGACCAAAAAGGTTTGAAGACATATAGTATCTACTCGTTCCCATCAGGAGTAGATGCAGGAGCAGGGTCGATGTTGGAGTTTGGTGGTGCAGTCGAGCCTGGTGCAGTGTCGAGACATGGTGAAGCCATGGTTGGTGAAGTGACATCGTCTTCTTCATCGACGACTCTCGCAACAACAGTTGCAGCCGAAGATGAATACTCAGAGTCTTCTATGGAAGTAGTCTGAAGCCAGCTTGCATTCTGGGGAGGCCTGGAATCAAATTTGAAATCCTCAGTGAAGCATCTTCGCGAAGATCAGCTTCAGGACATAGCAGGGTGAGGCTCTTCTAGGACCGCCGACAGGCTTCATGAGCAATGAACGAGTTCTTGGTGGCAAGGTTTCGGATGTGATTGACATCCACCAAGATGCTCTGCATCTGACGCTTGAGCCAGTCATGATGCTTATCCTGTTTTTGATGTAAGGCCACAAGAAGCTCTCGGTCATTTAGTACACGAGATCGCTTCTGAGGCCTTTGAGCAATTGTACTCTCAGTGGCTTCGGTGTTTGCACGATGAGGCACACGCTGTTGGGGAACGTAGTAATTTCAAAAAATTTCCTACGCACACGCAAGATCATGGTGATGCATAGCAACGAGGGGGGAGAGTGTTTTCCACGTACCCTCGTAGACCGACAGCGGAAGCGTTATAACAACGCGGTTGATGTAGTCGTCTTCACGATCCGACCGATCAAGTACCGAACGCACGGCACCTCCGAGTTCTACACACGTTCAGCTCGATGACGTCCCTCGAACTCCGATCCAGCCGAGTGTTGAGGGAGAGTTTCATCAGCACGACGGCGTGGTGACGATGATGATGTTCCACCGACGCAGGGCTTCGCCTAAGCTCCGCAACGGTATTATCGAGGTGTAATATGGTGAAGGGGGGCACCGCACACGGCTAAGAGATCTCAAGGATCAATTGTTGTGTCTCTGGGGTGCCCCCCTGCCCCCGTATATAAAGGAGCGAGGGGGAGGCAGCCGGCCAAGGGGAGAGGCGCGCCATAGGGGGGAGTCCTACTCCCACCGGGAGTAGGACTCCTCCTTTCCTTGTGGGAGTAGGAGAAGGGAAGGGGGAAGGAGAAAGAAGGAAGGGTGCGCCCCCCTTCCCTAGTCCAATTCGGACCAGATCATGGGGAGGGGCGCTGCCACCTTTTGAGGCCTTTCTCTCCTTTCCCGTATGGCCCATTAAGGCCCAATACGAATTCCCGTAACTCTCCGGTACTCCGAAAAATACCCGAATCACTCGGAACCTTTCCGAAGTCCGAATATAGTCGTCCAATATATCGATTTTTACGTCTCGACCATTTCGAGACTCCTCGTCATATTCCCGATCTCATCCGGGACTCCGAACTCCTTCGGTACATCAAAACTCAATAAAACTGTCATCGTAACGTTAAGCGTGCGGACCCTACGGGTTCGAGAACTATGTAGACATGACCGAGACACGTCTCCGGTCAATAACCAATAGCGGGACCTGGATGCCCATATTGGCTCCCACATATTCTACAAAGATCTTTATCGGTCAGACCGCATAACAACATACGTTGTTCCCTTTGTCATCGGTATGTTACTTGCCCGAGATTTGATCGTCGGTATCTCGATACCTAGTTCAATCTCGTTAGCGGCAAGTCTCTTTACTCATTCCGTAATACATCATCCCACAACTAACTCATTAGTTACAATGCTTGCAAGGCTTATAGTGATGTGCATTACCGAGTGGGCCCAGAGATACCTCTCCGACAATTGGAGTGACAAATCCTAATCTCAAAATACGCCAACCCAACAAGTACCTTTGGAGACACCTGTAGAGCACCTTTATAATCACCCATTTACGTTGTGATGTTTGGTAGCACACAAAGTGTTCCTCCGGTAAACGGGAGTTGCATAATCTCATAGTCATAGGAACATGTATAAGTCATGAAGAAAACAATAGCAACATACTAAACGATTGAGTGCTAAGCTAACGGAATGGGTTAAGTCAATCACGTCATTCTCCTAATGAGGTGATCTCGTTAATCAAATGACAACTTATGTCTATGGCTAGGAAACATAACCATCTTTGATTAACGAGCTAGTCAAGTAGAGGCATACTAGTGACACTCTGTTTGTCTATGTATTCACACATGTATTATGTTTCCGGTTAATACAATTCTAGCATGAATAATAAACATTTATCATGATATAAGGAAATATATAATACTTTATTATTGCCTCTAGGGCATATTTCCTTCACACGCATAGTTCCAGCCAGAGGATATAATTGAGTTGCAGCATTTAGAACAAGAATACCCTCCATTGGTTGCGAGAAGCTTTGGTGATCAGCATTATGAAGATAAAGCAGCTCCTTGGCAGGCTCGGGGTAGATGGCTTCAACGGACAAGTCAACCTCAGGCAAAATGACAAGATGATTGCGCACTAAGGGCTGATAGTCAACAGAAGAGTGAAGCTTGATTAGGCGCATCACCCATGGAGCATAAAACTTCAAGCCAAATAGATCAATCCCAGATGCAGCAAGTTGTCTGATGAAGAAATCCTAGGAGTTGAATCTGATGCCATTGACAATATTGAATACCAAAGTCTTCATGGCTCCTTCAAGTTTGGCTTTAGCTGAGTGTCCCTTGATGGGCCATAGAGTACGCCTCAGTATATGATAAACTGTGCGGGGCAAGTACTCAAGGTCTTTGACAAAGAATTCCTTGGGATATCCAACATCTTGAGGCAATGGCTTCATCATGCTGAGCATCTGACTCATATTTGGTTTAGGCCACTGAAAGATACTCTGCAGTTCATTATTGTGAAGTTGACAACCAGGCTCATACAATTCACCTGGAGTGGGCAGGGAAGTAAGCTCAATAATGTCTTGAGCTTTGGCTTCATGGTGCACATCGCCTGACATCCACTCAAGGATCCATGTCTTCGGATCCCCGTTGTAGCCACGAATGTGAAGTGTGGCGTAGAACTGCAGCATGAGCTCTTCATTCCAGTGCCCTTTGTCTGTGATGAACTATAGAAGACCAACCTCCCTGAAGCAGTCAAGAGCTTCTTCCAGACAGGGTAGCCCAGCAATGGCTTCACAATCAAGACACATGTGCTGAAAGATTCACTCTTGATTGTATAGGATGCAGGAGTAGTAGCTGCGCTGCTGATAGCCCCAGAATCGATCGGAAGTGATCTTTGACTTCGAGTATGGAATTTTGGCACTGTCAAAGAAGGTATTGTGTGCCCTGAAGCTATTCACGTTGAACGATCCTGGGGAGGTTGCAGCACCTGGAAGCCTTGGTAGTCTGGGCTTTGGCTTCTGGACCTGAGGCCTCTGCTCCACGTGGTAGTCATACTGTGGTCCGGGAGCAGTGGGAGGAACCATGATTGGCCATTTCACAGTGACCAGCTGTGCATGATCGAAGGCCTGTTCGATGGTGTGAGGCCTTGGGGGTGGAACTGTGACTTCAGCATTCACGGTGGCTTCAGTTACCACATTAGCTTCAGGCACAACATTGGCTTCAGGCTCCACATTGTCTTCGGCCTTGACCACGTCATTGGCGTCAGCAACAGTGTTTGTGGCAGCTTCAGTGTGTTCAACCTTCGTGTCTTCAATGATAGGAGGGTCGGGCATAGTCACATTCTCCTAGAGAATGACTTCTTCAGTGGCAGGAGGTGTGGCAACTCTTTCTTCTTCTTCTTCTTCTCTTGTTTCTTGATTTTCATCGGCTGATGCAGCCGGAATGTCTTCAGCAGCTTTTGCTTCAGACGCAGAGACATTCACAGTAGGAGTGGGTTTAGGAAACACTTGGCGTGCTACTGAGCTTTGTTGCACTTCTCCTTCCGGAATGCTCGACATGGTGACCTGTGGCCTAGGGCCTTTGCAAAGCTTGCGGAATGCGGGCGACGCCTGTGGTGATGGAGTGGTCTGCACCATGTAGTCGTCGTCAAGCACCGGAGTGGTGACTTGAGGTGGTGGAGTTCTGGGTGTCTCATCATGAATGGGGGTGTCTTGTTGAGGGCGATCGGCCCACGAATCATCCTGAGCAATTGGCGTCAAAGGACGACCAATGCTGATGAGTTTGCTGTTCGTAAGAACAGGCGATGATACCAGTTGGTGCTCGAGTTGAGGAAGGACTTCATCACCTTCTACATTGTCTTCACGACCAATGTCTTCAGCTGTGATGGGGTCAACAACTGGAACTTCTTCATTTATAGGAGCCTCTGTGAAAGCAGGCTCGTGGATCACAAGTTGACGCTCTTGGTTGGTGGAGGCCGGACAGGCAACAGAAATGGGCTCAACAACAAGGGGCTCAGAGGCCGCATCATGCTCTTTCTTTGAAGACTTTTTCAATTTCTTCTTTGATGGTGCATCATCAGAAGCATTCTTGTGCTTGCGCTTCTTGGCTTCGGCTTCAGCTGCCCTTGTCTTCTTCAGTTCTGAAGCTGCTGAAGGGACCTTAGACTTCGAGCCTGTCATGCTGGCAGGGAAGACAATGCGAGGTGCTTCCTACTGATACGTCTCCGTCGTATCTATAATTTTTTATTGTCCCATGCCAATATTCTACAACTTTTACATACTTTTGGCAACTTTTTATACTATTTTTAGGACTAACATATTGATCCAGTGCCCAGTGCCAGTTCCTGTTTGTTGCATGTTTTTTGTTTCGCAGAAAATCCATATCAAACGGAGTCCAAACGGGATAAAAACCGACAGAGATTTTTTTGGAATATATGTGATTTTTGGGAAGAAGAATCAACGCGATAAGATGCCCGAGGGGGCCACGAGCAGGGGGGCGCGCCCCAGGGGGTCAGGCGCGCCTTGTGCCCTCGTGGCCACCCCATAAGGCGGTTGGTGCCCTTCTTTCTCCACAAGAAAGCTAATATCCGGATAGAGATCGTGTCCAAAATTCAGCCCAATCGGAGTTACGGATCTCCGGGAATTTAAGAAACGGTGAAAGGGCAGAATCAGGGAACGCAGAAACAGAGAGAGACAGAGAGACAGATCCAATCTCGAAGCCGCTCTCGCCCCTCCCACGCCATGGAGAATATGGACCAGAGGGGAAACCCTTCTCCCATCTAGGGAGAAGGTCAAGGAAGAAGAAGAAGAAGGAGGGGGGCTCTCTCCCCCTCGCTTCCGGTGCCACCGGAGTGCCGCCGGAGCCATCATCATCACAACAATCTACACCAACAACTTCACCGCCCTCATCACCAACTCTTCCCCCCTCTATGCAGCGGTGTAACCCCTCTTTTACCCGCTGTACTACTTAAACATGGTGCTCAACACTATATATTATTTCCCAATGATGTATGGCGATCCTATGATGTCTGAGTTGATCCGTTTTGTCCTATGGGTTAATTGATGATCGTGATTGGTTTGAGTTGCATGTTTTATTATTGGTGCTGTCCTATGGTGCTCTCCGTGTCGCGCAAGCGTGAGGGATGCCCGTTTTAGGGTCTGCAATATGTTCATGATTTTCTTATGGTGGCGTGAGTGACAGAAGCACAGACCCGAGTAAGTAGGTTGTTTGCATATGGGAGTAAAGAGGACTTGATACTTTAATGCTATGGTTGGGTTTTACCTTAATGATCTTTAGTAGTTGCGGATGCTTGCTAGAGTTCCAATCATAAGTGCATATGATCCAAGAAGAGAAAGTATGTTAGCTTATGCCTCTCCCTCATATAAAATTGCAATAGTGACTACCGGTCTAGTTATCGATTGCCTAGGGACAAATAACTTTCTTGTGTGACAACAAGCTCTCTACTAAAACTAACTTAGTTGTATCTTCTTCTAAACAGCCCCTATTTTTTATTTACGCGCTCTTTATTATCTTGCAAACCTATCCAACAACACCTACAAATTACTTCTAGTTTCATACTTGTTCTAGGTAAAGCAAACGTCAAGCGTGCATAGAGTTTGTGGTCGATAGAACTTGACGGAATATTTGTTCTACCTTTAGCTCCTCATTGGGTTCGACACTCTTACTTATCGAAAGAGGCTACAATTGATCCCCTATACTTGTGGGTTATCAATACCTTTTTCTGGCGCCATTGCCGGGGAGCAATAGCGTGGGGTGAATATTCTCGTGTGTGCTTGTTTGCTTTATCACTAAGTAGTTTTTATTTCTTGTTCTAAGTTGTTCCTATCTTTAGTTATGGATGTGGAACACGAAACACCAAAAAAATTAGTGGTACTTGCTACTCATGGAGATGGGGAACCACCTAAAACCCTCGATGCTCATTATGTGAAAGATATTATGTACTACTTTGATAATCCTGAGAAAACCCCATTCAATTATGTTATGGGAGACACGTTGGATCAACGTGAATACTTTAGGGATTATCGCTTGACTCAAAAGGGAAACTATTATGGGATCAAATATATATGTTGTATTGGTATGCTCGGCAACTATGCTTGAGATATGATTATACTTGTTGCTCTAGGATGAAGGCTCCACACCTTCCCTTTTCATGCAGATTTAATGATAATAAAACCTTGGCTTCTTATGCTAATGGTATATATGATTACTATGATGTGGAACAAATAGAAGAATTCGTTGCTTTTATGGGTGCTTATGAAATTGAATCTTTGTCTAAAGAGTTTGAAGATTTTGATGATTCAGTTTATAGACCTAAATTTTTTGCTATACTTAAATATTGCTATGATAATTATGAATTCAATTCCGATATTGATGATTTTATTGAGAGAGTCTCTGCTGTCCAAGAAGAGACTAATATTTTGCAGGAGTCTATGGAAGAAGAAATTAATGACATTGTGAGCTCATTGGATGAAAAAGATGAGAAGGAGAGCGAAGAACAAAAGGAGGAAGAGCGGATTGATCACCCGTGCCCACCTTCTAATGAGAGAATTCTTCAACTCATACATTGTTTTATTTCCCTTCGTGCTTACCGAAGGATGAATGCTATGATGATTGTTATGATCCCGTTGATTCTTTTGAAATATCCCTTTTTGATGATGCTTGCTATGCTTGTGGCCAAAATGCCAATATGAATTATGCTTATGGAGATGAACTTGCTATAGTTCCTTATGTTAAACATGAAATTTTTGCTATTGTACCCACGCATGATAGTCCTATTATCTTTTTGAATTCTCCCGACTACACTATATCAGAGAAGTTTGCCCTTATTAAGGATTATATTGATGGGTTGCGTTTTACTATTACACATGATGATTTTGATAGATATAATATGCATGTGCTTGCTGCTCCTACTTGCAATTATTATGAGAGAGGAACTATATCTCCACCTCTTTATGTTTCCCACATGATAAAATTGCAAGAAACTGTTTATACTATGCATTGGCCTTTACTTTGTGTGCATGAATTGTTCTTTTATGACATGCCGATGCATAGGAAGAGAGTTAGACTTCGTCATTACATGATATATTGTACTTTGTGCTCACTATTAAATTACAAATCATTTTTAATTAAAATTGGCTTTGATATACCTTGGGATCCGGGTGGATCCATTACTTGAGCACTATATGCCTAGCTTAATGGCTTTAAAGAAAGCGCTGCCAGGGAGACAGCCCGGAAGTTTTAGAGAGTCATTTATTTCTGTTGTGTGCTTTTATAAAGTTTAAAAATAAAAATAATGTGCCAAGGTTTGCCTTTAGGATGTTTTAGATTACTTGTTGGTTTGTGCGGTGCAGAACAGAAACTTTGGCTGTAGTGCGTGATTTTACATTTTTTACTCGAACATCAAACGGTTCTGAAACGTTTTGCACTGTCTTTCTATACAATGTTTTTATTTTTCCTAATTTTGGCAGAATTTTTGGAGTACCAGAAGTATGGTGAATGTTCAGATTGTTACAGACTGTTCTGTTTTAGACAGATTCTGTTTTTGATGCATAGTTTGCTTGTTTTTATGAAACTATCAATTCCTATAAGTGGATTAAGCCATGGAAAAGTATATTACAGTAGATACAATGCAAAAACAAAATATGAATTGTTTTGCAACAGTACTTAGAGTAGTGATTTGCTTTATTATACTAACGGATCTTACCGAGCTTTCTGTTGAGTTTTGTGTGGATGAAGTGTTCGAAGATCGAGGAGGTCTCGATATGAGGAAAAGGAGGAGAGGCAAGAGCTCAAGCTTGGGGATGCCCAAGGCACCCCAAGTAAATATTCAAAGAGACTCAAGCGTCTAAGCTTGGGGATGCCCCGGAAGGCATCCCATCTTTCTTCAACAAATATCGGTATGTTTTCGGATTCGTTTCGTTCATGCGATATGTGCAAATCTTGGAGCGTCTTTTGCATTTAGTTTTCACTTTTCTTTATGCACCATGCTGGTATGTGATAGTCCTTGGTTGATTTATAGAATGCTCATTGCACTTCACTTATATCTTTTGAGTATGGCTTTTTAGAATGCTTCATGTGCTTCACTTATATCATTTGAAGTTTGGATTGCCTGTTTCTCTTCACATAGAAAACCGCCATTTGTAGAATGCTCTTTTGCTTCACTTATATTTGTTAGAGCGCGGGCATATCTTTTGTAGAAAGAATTAAACTCTCTTGCTTCACTTATATCTATTTAGAGAGTTGACAGGAATTGGTCATTCACATGGTTAGTCATAAAATCCTACATAAAACTTGTAGATCACTGAATATGATCTGTTTGATTCCTTGCAATAGTTTTGCGATATAAAGATGGTTAGTCATAAAATCCTACATAAAATTCTAGTGGGTAGTTGTGGATTGTAGAAATACTTGTGTTGAAGTTTGTGATTCCCGTAGCATGCACGTATGGTGAACCGTTATGTAACGAAGTTGGAGCATGAGGTATTTATTGATTGTCTTCCTTATGAGTGGCGGTCGGGGACGAGCGATGGTCGTTTCCTACCAATCTATCCCCCTAGGAGCATGCGCGTAGTACTTTGTTTCAATGACTAATAGATTTTTGCAATAAGTATGTGAGTTCTTTATGACTAATGTTGAGTCCATGGATTATACGCACTCTCACCCTTCCATCATTGCTAGCCTCTTCGGTACCGTGCATTGCCCTTTCTCACCTCGAGAGTTGGTGCAAACTTCGCCGGTGCATCCAAACACTGTGATACGATACGCTCTATCACACATAAGCCTCCTTATATCTTCCTCAAAACAGCCACCATACCTACCTATCATGGCATTTCCATAGCCATTCCGAGATATATTGCCATGCAACTTCCATCATCATCATATACATGACTTGAGCATTTATTGTCATATTGCTTTGCATGATCGTAAGATAGCTAGCATGATGTTTTCATGGCTTGTCCATTTTTTGATGTCATTGCTACGCTAGATCATTTCACATCCCGGTACACCGCCGGAGGCACTCATATAGAGTCATATCTTTGTTCTAGTATCGAGTTGTAAGTAAATAAAAGTGTGATGAACATCATTATTAGAACATTGTCCCATGTGAGGTTATCAAAATAAAAGTGGCCAAAGAAGCCCCCCTAAAAAAGAGAGAGGCCAAAGAAGCCTACAAAAAAAAGAGAGAAAAGAGAGAAGGGACAATGTTACTATCCTTTTACCACACTTGTGCTTCAGAGTAGCACCATGTTCTTCATATAGAGAGTCTCTTAAGTTATCACTTTCATATACTAGTGGGAATTTTCATTATAGAACTTGGCTTGTATATTCCAACGATGGGCTTCCTCAAATGCCATAGGTCTTCATGAGCAAGCAAGTTGGATGCACACCCACTTAGTTTTCAGTTTGAGATTTCATATACTTATAGCTCTAGTGCATCCGTTGCATGGCAATCCCTACTCCTCGCATTGACATCAATTTATGAGCATCTCCATAGCCCGTTGATTAGCTGCGTTGATGTGAGACTTTCTCCTTTTTTGTCTTCTCCACACAACCCCCATCATCATATTCTGTTCCACCTATAGTGCTATATCCATGGCTCACGCTCATGTATTGCGTGAAAGTGGAAAAGGTTTGAGAACATCAAAAGTATGAAACAATTGCTTGGCTTGTCATCGGGGTTGTGCATGATTTGAATATTTTGTGTGGTGAAGATGGAGCATAGCTAGACTATATGATTTTGAAGGGATAACTTTCTTTGGCCATGTTATTTTGAAAAGAAATGATTGCTTTATTAGTATTCTTGAAGTATTATTATCTTAATGTCAAATGATAGACTATTGCTTTGAATCACTCGTGTCTTAATATTCATGCCATGATTAGATTATGTGATCAAGATTATGCTAGGTAGCATTCCACATGAAAAATAAACTTTTTTATCATTTACCTACTCGAGGACGAGCAGGAATTAAGCTTGGGGATGCTGATACGTCTCCGTCGTATCTATAATTTTTTATTGCTCCATGCCAATATTCTACAACTTTTACATACTTTTGGCAACTTTTTATACTATTTTTGGGACTAACATATTGGTCCAGTGCCCAGTGCCAGTTCCTGTTTGTTGCATGTTTTTTGTTTCACAGAAAATCCATATCAAACGGAGTCCAAACGGGATAAAAACTGACGGAGATTTTTTTGGAATATATGTGATTTTTGGGAAGAAGAATCAACGTGATACGATGCCCGAGGGGGCCACGATGCAGGGGGCGCGCCCCAGGGGGTCAGGCGCACCCTGTGCCCTCGTGGCCACCCTGTAAGGCGGTTGGTGCCCTTATTTTGCTGCAAGAAAGCTAATATCTGGATAGAGATCGTGTCCAAAATTCAGCCCAATCGGAGGTACGGATCTCCGGGAATTTAAGAAACGGTGAAAGGGCAGAATCAGGGAACGCAGAAACAGAGAGACAGATCCAATCTCGGAGGGGCTCTCGCCCCTCCCACACCATGGAGACCATGCACCAGAGGGGAAACCCTTCTCCCATCTAGGGAGAAGGTCAAGGAAGAAGAAGAAGGAGGGGGGGGGCTCTCTCCCCCTCGCTTCCGGTGGCACCAGAGTGCCGCCGGAGCCACCACCATCACCGCAATCTACACCAACAACTTCACCGCCCTCATCACCAACTCTTCCCCCCTCTATGCAGTGGTGTAACCCCTATTTTACCCGCTGTAATCTCTACTTAAACATGGTGCTCAACACTATATATTATTTCCCAATGATGTATGGCTATCCTATGATGTTTGAGTAGATCCGTTTTGTCCTACCGGTTAATTGATGATCGTGATTGGTTTGAGTTGCATGTTTTATTATTGGTGCTGTCCTATGGTGCTCTTCGTGTCGCGCAAGCGTGAGGGATCCCCGCTGTAGGGTTTGCAATATGTTCATGATTTGCTTATGGTGGGTGGCGTGAGTGACAGAAGCACAGACCCGAGTAAGTAGATTGTTTGCGTATGGGAGTAAAGAGGACTTGATACTTTAATGCTATGGTTGGGTTTCACCTTAATGATCTTTAGTAGTTGCGAATGCTCGCTAGAGTTCCAATCATAAGTGCATATGATCCAAGAAGAGAAAGTATGTTAGCTTATGCTTCTCCCTCATATAAAATTGCAATAGTGATTACCGGTCTAGTTATCGATTGCCTAGGGACAAATAACTTTCTTGTGTGACAACAAGCTCTCTACTAAAACTAACTTAGTTGTATCTTCTTCTAAACAGCCCCTACTTTTTATTTACGCGCTCTTTATTATCTTGCAAACCTATCCAACAACACCTACAAATTACTTCTAGTTTCATACTTGTTCTAGGTAAAGCGAACGTCAAGCGTGCGTAGAGTTGTATCGGTGGTCGATAGAACTTGAGGGAATATTTGTTCTACCTTTAGCTCCTCGTTTGGTTCGACACTCTTACTTGTCGAAAGAGGCTACAATTGATCTCCTATACTTGTGGGTTATCACCTGCCTTGGTGTTTCAGTTTGGGCTTCAACAGGCTTCTTCTTTTGTTTGGCGGCCATCTTGGGGTCGATGCCAGGACGCCCAAGAGCCTTGCGCTTCTCTGCCTCATTGTGTGCTTGAACACATTTCTCTGCGAAGTATTTCATCCGCTCTCTTGAACCTTTTTCTTCTTCACTCTTCTTGTGAAATAGTTCTTTTAGCTCATGCATCATTTGCTTGAAGATCTGAACATCTGCCACGCTGAGCTTGGCTATGTTCTTCTTGAAGTGAGCCTTCTCATAATAAATTTTGTTCTTCAGCTCAACAATCTTCTGAGCCCAGGCGAACTCATTAGAAATGGCTCCATGGAAGGTGACGCTGATGTCCACTGGCAGCTGTAGATCATCAATGCTGAGGCTCAGATCATCAAACCACTCGTCGATGAAGTTGTTCAGAATATCCACGTCAAAGAGGGGCAGATCATTGAAGATCTCTGCCTCTTGCTTGCTCTTGATCAGTAGCTCAAGGGCATCATCACCAAGATCTTCATCGCTTGACAAATCAATGGTTTCATCTTTGTTCCGCAGAACGGCAACAGGAGTAAGTTCATGCCCAGAAATCTTCATGGGCTTCTTCTTGGGCTTCTCCGTCTTCTTGGAGACACGAGAAAGATCTTCAGATTGCACACTGGATTTAGGAGGTGCAGTGGCCAGTGGCTTCACACTCGAAGCTTTTGGTGCGGCAGAGGGCTTTGAAGCCTTTGTCTTCTTCTTATTTGGCTTCGGTGGAGCAGGCGCATCTTCAGAATCTGCGTCATCACCTGATTGCTCCACAGTGGCCCTCTGAGCAGCTATATGAGAGAGGAGGCCATCAAAATTGTTGAAGGGGCCGATGACATTGGGATTGGCATCGCGTGTGCCATCAGCCCTAGGAGTAGATGGACCAGGGTTGAAGTTGAGGCCCAGATCCTTCTTGTTCTTCACAGCAAAATCTTTTGCAAACTGATAGTTGCACTTGAAAAGATTATCTTCACGACACCATAACATAGATGATTGGTCGGCATTTTCTGGCTTCGGTCCGCGAACCATGCATGGGTAGAAGCCTTGAGCAATGGCTTCAGACTGGGACTTGGGCTGCAGATTTCTGTACAAAATTTGTCCCCATGGGCGCTTGATTGCATTCTTTTCTGCATATTCAGGGGTCACAAATCTGTATTTGAACCATTCCTCTGCCCGATATCTTTGAATCCATTGGATTCGAGTCTTGCGCTGGCCATAGCTCTCTTCAGGATCCATCTTGTACATTTCAAATAGATCTGGAGGCAAATCCTTAGCTGTATCCCCACGGCGCTGCCTGCCGCCCTTTCTAGCTGACTTCTCTGTTGCCATTGTATTCAAACTGAATGGCTTCAAGATAGTGAATGGCTTCCTTTTGCTGGTCAGACAGGAACTGGCTTCAGGAGAGTTGATGTGATGTTGTAAGAACTCTGCAAATGAATGCATACTATGAGAACCAAGGGATTCTCCCACGGGCATGTACCTGTGACAGCATTAGAGGTGCGAGGGAAGGGGAAGAGGTCATATGCATTCTCAGAAGATTTTGAAGATAAATCAGTTTGAAGACATTGACCTCATAGTGCGAAGACATTCACTTATTTGATGAGAGTTGGTTCTAGATTTGTAAAAATCCATGAATAAGTACAAGTGAGGAATCTAACTAGTGATGAAGCATAAGTGAATATACTTGGCATGATATGGGATGCAGATAGAGGCAGATCCAGATTTGGAAGTGAAGAAACCACTTTTGGTTGAAGTGGATGGATTTGACGGATCAAAAAGGCAGTAAAAAGTAAGTTTTATTTGCCGCTGATGAACTGCTAGACGAGTTGAAGAGAGAGGCCGGGCAGTTCAATCTTCCGCGCCCTAACTTGGCGGTGGAAGACACCTACGGCAGCGGCGGAGAGGATGAGGTCCGCGACCGGCGTCGAAGAAGTCACGGCAACTAAGCACTTCGTCTCCGGCGTTGACGCGCTAGCGGAGGTGCTAGGGTTTGTGCGAGGTTATGAGGTGGTGAGTTGTGTATTTATAAGGAAAGGGACATCACAGCGTAATTACGCAGGTGCCCCTGGCGGTTCACATCTAAAGGACACGTGGCATGCATGCAACTTATTGGAAGTTGTTCCATGTTCCCACGCATGCCTGGATTGTCGGGTGGTCGTTCCGGCTTCTTCGGTATACAGGCAATCAAGATATGACATTAAAACAGATTTAAACTTTTGTCACTTTGTCTTCTGCTGACAAGGATTCAGAGAAGACAATCGACGGGTTTCAATAGAATGCATATTATTTGGATAGATAGAATTTGAGGTAGAAGCATAGAAGGGGGGTTAGGGTATCACATTCACTTAGATCAAGAAATATTCAAGTATGAAGACATAGCTATAAGTGAATGCTGTAGAGGACAGAATATGAATATATGTATATATCAGTATAAGACCAACTCAACATTGTGAAGATAAACGTGAAGTAAAATCAATGTTGAAGACAAATCAAATGCGAAGATTATGCAATTGTGACGCCAATTAAAACACTTCAAACAAGAGTTTGGTGGTGGCGTTACCCACTGTATAGGAAGTATTAGACCCAGACACGGCGCACAATTATCATGGCACTCCGAAGTCAAATTCCGCGTTAATGTATTCACACTTAGAGTGTATGTCTTCATTGATTGAAGATATACGTTACTTTGTGTGTTGCACATCTAAGTCATCAACATGCATAAGCGTTAGGATGTGTGTCCAATCACAGGACATTTGAGGATTCTAAGATATTTAGCTCACAACGCAACTTGCAAAACCTTTTCTCATCCAAGGGCTTTGTGAAGATAGTCTTCAATTTCTCTTCAGTGTTGACGTGAATGATATCAATATCTTCCTTCATGACATGATCTCTGAGAAAGTGATGACGGATCTGAATGCGCTTTGTCTTCGAGTGTTGGACTGGGTTGTTGGCAATCTTGATGGCGCTTTCATTGTCGCAGTAAAGTGGCACCTGCTTCAGATGGATGCCATAGTCCTTGAGAGTTTGCTTCATCCATAGAAGCTGAGCGCAGCAAGATCCAGCAGCAATGTATTCAGATTCAGCAGTGGAGAGAGATACACAGTTCTGCTTCTTTGAAGACCAACAGACAAGAGATCGTCCAAGAAAGTGACATGTGCCTGATGTGGACTTGCGATCAACCTTGTCACCAGCATAATCAACATCTGAGAATCCAACTAGATCAAACTCTGAGCCCTTTGGATACCATAATCCTAGTGTTGGGGTGTAAGCCAAATATCGAAGAATTCGCTTCACAGCTAAGTGATGCGATTCCTTTGGTGCCGCTTGGAATCGGGCACACATGAAAATTCTAAGCATTATATCTGGCCCAGATGCACATAAATAGAGTAAAGAACCAATCATGGAGCGGTATACCTTTTGATCAAACTCTTTACCATTGTCGTCGGGACCCAATTGACCTTTGGTTGGCATTGGCGTCGTGTACCCTTTGCAGTCTTGCATTCCAAACTTCTTCAGGCAATCTTTGAGGTATTTCTCTTAAGATATGAAGATGCCATTGCTCTGCTGACGAATTTGAAGACTGAGGAAGAATTTCAGCTCACCCATCATGGACATCCGATATTGCTCTTGCATGATGTGCCCAAACTCATCATTGTATCTCTTGTCAGTGCAGCCGAAGATAATCTCATCCACATAGATCTGGCACACAAACAGTTCACCATCGTATGTCTTCGTGAAGAGAGTGGGATCCAGGGAACCGGGTTTGAAGCCTTTGCTCTTCAGGAAGTCTTTGAGCGTGTCATACCAAGCGCGAGGGGCTTGTTTGAGGCCATACAGTGCCTTATTGAGCTTGTATACCATGTCAGGATGTTTTGGGTCTTCAAAGCCAGGTGGTTGTGCAACATACACTTCTTCTTCAATCTTTCCATTGAGAAAAGCACTCTTCACATCCATTTGGTACAGGGGGATGTTATGATGGTTGGCATAGGCTAGCAGTATGCGAATGGCTTCAAGCCTAGCCACCGGAGCAAATGTTTCATCGAAGTCAATCCCTTCAACTTGAGTGTATCCTTGAGCAACGAGACGAGCCTTGTTTCTGACAACTTGACCATGCTCATCTTGTTTGTCGATAGATCCATTTGGTGCCTATGCTATTGTGCTTGCGAGGATCAGGACGCTTGACCAGTTCCCATACATTGTTCAACTTGAACTGTTGAAGCTCTTCTTGCATAGCTTGAAGCCATTCAGGTTCCATGAAGGCTTCAACAACTTTCTTGAGTTCAGATATAGAGACAAATGCAAAGTGCCCACAAAAATTTGCTAGCTGTGTTTCCCTTGAACGAGTGAGTGGACCAGGTGCATTGATGATATCAATTATCTTCTCAATCTGTACTTCATTTGCAACATGAGGATGAACTGGACGAAGATTTTGCCCTTGCCGAATATTGTCTTCGTCTTCAGCATTGGCGACAGGCTGAGCGGTGTCTTCAGGTTGGTTAGGTGCAGAAATGATGATTTGTTCTTCAGCCTGTGCCTCTGAAGGTATGATTTCTCCAGTACCCATAAGCTTGATCGATTCACTAGGTGAAACTTCATCTAGCACATTTGGCAGGTGCTCTCTTTGCGAGCCGTTAGTCTCATCGAACCGCACATCCATAGTTCAACCACTTTATAGTGAAAGAGGTTGAAGACTCTATAGGAGTGAGAATCCTTTCCGTAGCCAAGCATAAATCCTTCATGTGCTTTCGGTGCAAATTTTGAAGTGTGATGTGGATCCTTGATCCAGCACCTGGCACCAAATACTCTGAAGTAACTGACGTTTGGCTTCTTACCAGTTAGAAGCTCATAGGATGTCTTCTTTAGAAGCTTGTGAAGATAAACACGGTTGATGACGTGACATGCAGTATCAATGGCTTCAGACCAGAACTTCCTTGGAGTCTTGTACTCATCAAGCATCGTCTGAGCCATCTCAATGAGGGTTCTGTTCTTGCGCTCCATGATGCCATTCTGCTGAGGTGAGTATGGAGCTGAGAACTCATGAGTGATGCCCAATGTATCAAGATAAGTGTCGAGGTCGGTGTTCTTGAACTCTGTGCCGTTGTCACTTCTAATGTGCTTGATCTTGATGCCATAGTTCGTCATGGCACGATTGGCGAATCGTCTAAAGACATCCTGCACTTCATTCGTGTAGAGGATTATATGCACCCATGTATATCTTGAATAATCATCAACAATGACGAAGCCATAGAGGCAAGCAGTGGTAGTAAGAGTAGAGTAGTGAGTAGGGCCAAATAGGTCCATGTGAAGCAGCTCGAAGGGTCGAGATGTCGTCATGATTGTCTTCGAGGGATGCTTGGCCCTTGTCATCTTTCCAGCTTCGCAGGCACCACACAGATGATCCTTCTTGACCTTGATGCCCTCGATGCCTACGACATGTTTCTTCTTCGCGAGTGTGTACAAGTTGCTCATGCCAGCATGCCCTAGCCTCCGATGCCAGAGCCAGCACTCTGAAGCTTTTGCTAGAAGACATATGGCCAACTGTGGTCCTGCTGAGAAATCTACCATGTACAAATCATCTTTTCGATATCCTTCAAAGACTAGAGATTTGTCAGATTCCATAAGCACAAGGCAATGGTATTTTCCAAATATCACAATCATTTTCAAGTCACAAAGCATTAAGACAGACATTAAGTTGAAACCTAGGGATTCAACAAGCATCACTTTATCCATGTGCTGATCCTTTGAGATTGCAACTCTACCTAGACCCAATACCTTGCTTTTACCAGTGTCAGCAAACGTGATGTGACTCTTGTCAGATGGACGTAAGGTTGAGTCCATGAGAAGACTTCGATCACCAGTCATGTGGTTAGTGCATCCACTATCCATAATCCACTCAGAAGCCTTTGGTATCGTACCCTATAGTGCAGTTAGGGGGATAGGCTTCACCAAGGGAAATGTGAAGCATAAACAATTGACGAACAAGCATATTATCAAAGTTCAGATCCTGGTTAGAGCAGATAGGATGACTGTCAAGGAAACCAGGAACAAAATACATAGTAAGACCATTTGGGCATTTTATCTTGCGCCCCACAAGATGTTTTAGGTCCCCAGCATAAGCATCAGACGCCTTTGATTTTCAGCTAGAGACCCTTCCCTTGGCACCACATGCCATGAAGCAGTAGGTGGGAGCAGAGTTATCCTCATCATTAGCATCAGCGTTGGTGACGATGCCATTGTCTTCAGTGTTGAAGATGGACTTGGCGACGTATGTTGAAGCTAGAGCCAGGCTTGCCACGCCTGAATCAGATTCCTCTTCAGACTCCACCTCCGCCTCCTCAGATGCATACTCCTCCTCTGAATCCATCTCCTTGCCAACAAATGCATGAGCCTTGTTGGATGAGCTCTTTTTGTGTGATGAAGACTTCGACGAAGACTTGGAAGAAGACTTTGAGGATTTATTCTTCTTCTTGTCATCAGAATCATATTCCTTGCTCTTCTTCTTCTTGGTCTCATTGTCCCACTGTGGACACTCAGAGATGTAGTGACCAGGTTTCTTGCACTTGTGGCTTGTTCTCTTCTTGTGATCACGAGTGGAAGCTTCATCATTTCTTGAGCTGGATCTAGAAGACTTTCTGAAGCCTTTCTTCTTGGTGAACTTCTAGAACTTCTTAACAAGCATAGCAAGCTCCTTTCCAATGTCTTCAGGATCCTCAGAACTTTAGTCAGATTCTTCTTCAGACGAGGAAACAAACTTTGCCTTCAAAGCACGAGTTCAGCCATAGTTAGGACCATAGATGTCTCTTTTCTCAGATTGCTGGAACTCATGTTTGTTGAGCCTCTCAAGAATGTCAGACGGATCGAGAGTCTTGAAGTCAGGGCGTTCTTGAATCATCAGGGCCAGGGTATCGAATGAGCTGTCAAGCGATCTCAAAAGCGTCTTGACAATTTCATGCTTGGTGATCTCTGTGGCGCCAAGTGCGTGAAGCTCATTTGTGATATCAGTGAGGCGATCAAATGTAAGCTGGACATTCTCATTATCATTTCTCTTGAAGCGGTTGAAGAGGTTGCAAAGAACACTGGTCCTTGAGTCTCTCTGGGTTGAGACGCCTTCGTTGACCTTGGAGAGCCAGTCCCAGACTAGCTTCGCAGTTTCCAGAGCACTCACACGACCATACTGTCCTTTGGTCAGATGACCACAGATGATGTTCTTGGCAGTCGAATCTAGTTGAATGAACCTCTTGACATCAGCAGGAGTGACACCTTCACCGGTGTTGGGAACGCTGTTCTTGACGACATACCAGAGGTCGACATCAATGGCTTCAAGATGCATACGCATCTTATTCTTCCAGTAGGGGTAATCAGTGCCATCGAAGACAGGGCACGCAGTGGAGACTTTGATTATCCTTGCAGTCGACATAGCTAAAACTCCAGGTAGTTAAAACGAATCACACAGAACAAGGGAGCACCTTGCTCTGATACCAATTGAAAGTGCTAGTTATCGACTAGAGGGGGGGGGGGTGAATAGGCGATTTTTATGGAAGTCTTCAAAACATGGGGGCTTTGAAGACAGACAGGAGAAATGAACCTATTGATATGCAGCGGAAGGTAGACTACACTAGACAAGCCATAGTCAAGTAAGCAGTGAAGTGAAAGCACGCAGACTATTAGTAGCTAGGTAGTATGGATCAGGATGGAAGAAAGTATGAAGCCAAACAACAACAATCTTCACATAGTGAAGCCAATCAGATCATGCAAGCAGGCAATGACTTCACGAAGACAAATTGTAAGTAAAGAGAGGTAAGCGATAGAACTAGTTGCTTGATGAGGACAAGGATTTGTTGGACCAGTTCCAGTTGCTGTGACAACTGTACGTCTGGTTAGGGAGGCTGAGATTTAACTCAGAAGACCGCGTCTTCACCTTATTCCCCTTGAGCTAAGAACACTTAGTCCTTGCCCAATCACTCTGGTAAGTCTTCAAGGTAGACTTCCAAACATTCACAAACTTCATTCACCGACAATCCACAATGACTCTTGGATGCTCAGAACGCGACGCCTAACCGGCTGGAGGATTCACAGTCCTCAAGTGTAACAATTCTTCAGATCACGCGGACAGAAAGACTTCAGTGATGCCTAACACTCTTTGGCTCTGGGTGTTTTGGGCTTTGTCCTCGCAAGGATCTCTCTCTCATATGCTTTGGAGGTGGGTTGCTCTCAAACGACAAAAGCCATGCACTAACTCTGAGCAGCCACCAATTTATGGTGTAGGGGGTGGGCTATTTATAGCCAGGAGGCAACCCGACCTGATTTGTCCGAAATGACCCTGGGTCACTAAGGAACTGACACGTGTCCAATGGTCATATTTCAAAAACACGCGGCAGCTTGACTTGGGCTACAAGTAAAGCTGACTCATCCAGCTCTGGATAAGATTTGCTCTCATTGTCTTTGCTCGAAGACATAGGATTTGGTTGAGCATCACATCAGTCACTCTGACTTTGTTCTCTTGGACCCCACTTAATAGTATGGTGGTTCCTATGACTCAACAAAGAAGAAAATGAAACTATGAAACAACTATGTCTTCGCACTCCATAGTCTTCATGCGATGTCTTCTCATGTCATAGTCTTCAATGTAAATCTCTTCACAGACCACCATTGTCTTCATACATTTTTAGGGGTCATCTCTGGTAGGTAAACCGAATCAATATGGGACAACTACCTGTGTTATCCTGCAATTCTCACAAACACATTAGTCCCTCAACCAAGTTTGTCGTCAATACTCCAAAACCAACTAGGGGTGGCACTAGATGCACTTACAGGTTCTCCTACTGGATTGATAACCTTGGTTGCATAACTGAGGGAAATACTTACCTATGTTGTGCTGCATTATCCTCTCCTCTTCGGGGAAATACCAACACAGATTACAAGTAGTAGGAATAATTTCTGGCGCCATTGCCGGGAGACATCATCAATATCTATCAAGTACCTATGCATAAACTCTCATCTCGTTGCAATTATTTTATTTTCCATTTGCCTCTCGTTTTCATCTCCCCCACTTCTAAAATGATTCATCGAAAAAATACAAAAATGTTTTACTTTGTCGCTTTGCTTGTTTGTTTGCCATAATTGTGTGTTTATTGAAAATTAGAAAACAAAAAGCTTATGGATCCCCATGCACTTGCTAATATTTTTAAAAGATCCAATTATGATGAACCAATTGCTAGTGAATTGAGTTCACTAGATTATCTTTATGAAGTTTTGCTTGAGATTTGTGAATCTGAAAATTGTGATGAAGTGTTAAAAGAAGAAATTTATAAAGTGATTCGCGAAAACATGATTATGATGTTATTTATAAATTCTATTAATATCAATTGTGTGAATAATATGCAAAACCCCAATCTTGGGGATGCTAATTTTGCTATGTCCACTACTTATTGCGATGATCATGATTGGGGTGATCCTTCTTATGATCTTGAAAATTTATTTAAGCCTCATGATGAATATGATATTGATAATAGTGTTTGCAATAATATTGAAAGTGTGTTTGGAAGAGTTCCAACTTTTGGTAATAATGATCCCACTACTTTGGAGAATGACCAATCCTATGAAGTTTTTGATAAAATTGGGCTTGGAGATGTCATGACTTTATTTGATAGTAATCCTACTATTTTGGAAGAGTATCAACTTTGCATGCATGTGTATTATGTAGAGAATATGTTATGTGAGAGCTATATTATTTAATTTGAATATGATCCGACATGTAATTATTATGAGAGAGGTAAATATGGTTGTAGAAATTTCCATGTTACTAAATTACTTGTCTTCATGTTGAGATTGTCAACGTTTTATTCTTCCTCCTTGCATATGCTAGTTTTTTCTTGTTTTGATAGTTTGTTTGCTTATAAAATGCCTATGCTTAGGAAGTATGTTAGACTTAAGTGTGATTTTCACATGCTATATGATGCTCTGTTTGTGCTTCAATTCTTGTCTTTCATGCGAGCATCATTAAAATTATCAATGCCTAGCTAAAAGGCTTTAAAGAAAAACACTTGTTGGGAGACAACCCAATAGTTATATTTTCTGTATTCCTGAGTACATACACTACTGTTATGATTGTTTTTTAGTGTTTTAATTAGTGTTTGTGCGAACTAAAGCCTTAGAGATGATTTGGGTGATAGTTGATTTGATTCTGTGCATTAATAGAAACTTTTGCGTTCAGTAGAAGAATTGTTTAAATTTGCTGGAGCGTGATAAAATTCTGAATTTTTTAGACATGATTGATATACAAATTTCCCACGTTGTCCTAAGTTTTAAAAAAAATTGGAGTTACAGAAGTATGGTCAAAGTTCAGATTTTTACATACTGTTCTGTTTTTGACAAATTCTATTTTCGTTGCATTGTGTGCTTATTTTGATGAATCTATGGATTGTACCGGGGGTATAAACCATGGTAAAGTTATAATACAGTAGGTATAATGCAATAACAAAATATGAATGGGTTTGTGACAATACTTAAAGTGGTGATTCGCTTTATTGTACTAACGGATCTCACGAAGGTTTTTGCTAAGTTTTGTGTGATTGAAGTTTTCAAGTTTTGGGTGAGATCACGATGGATGAAGGAATAAGGAGTGGCAAGAGCCTAAGCTTGGGGATGCCCGAGGCACCCCAAGGTAATATTCGAGGACACCCAAGCAACTATGCTTGGGGATGCCCCGGAAGGCATCCCCCCTTTCTTCTAACGACCATCGGTATTTTTACTTGGACCTATATTTTTATTTGTCACATATCATGAGTTTTGCTTGGTGCGTCTTGTATTATACGAGTCTTTGCTTTGTTTTGCTGTTTAGTTTGTCACAATCATCCTTGTCAAACACACTTGTATGAGAGAGCCACACGCATATCATGATTTGCTAGAATACTCTATGTGCTTCACTTAAATCTTTTGAGCTAGGCAGTTGCTCTAGTACTTAACTTATATCTTTTTGAGCACGGCGTGGTTATATTGTAATGAAATAAACTCTCTTGCTTAACTTATATTATTTTGAGAGTTGGAAAATTTTAAAGAAATATGCTCTCATGCTTCACTTATATTATTTTGAGAGTTGAATTTTTTAAAAGAAATATTTATGCTCTTGTGCTTCACTTAGATGTTTTTGAGAGTTAAGAATAGTAATGGTAATTTGCATGAGATATGAATTTGGTCCCAAAGAAATAGATATCCAAGGGGGATATAATAAAAACTTTCATGAATATCATTGGATATTATAAACTTGATTCCTTGCAATATTTTGCGATATGGAGATAGTGATAGGTGAGTCATGTTGGTGAGTAATTATGCTTTAGTAAGAATATTGGTGTTAAGATTTGTGATTCCCTATGCATGCATGTAAAGTCAATAGTTATGCAATGAAATTATATCCTTCTTGTGGTGCATTATTCAGTGTTAATTATGTTCAATGCGCGTTTATGACCGTTTTTGTTTTTTGGTTGGTTGCTTCTCAATCTATTTGCTAGCCTTCACTTGTACTAAGAGGGAATGCTACTTGTGCATCCAACTCCTTAAACCCAAAGTTGTGCCAAATGAGCCCACCATATCTACATATATGCAGTATTTCCGTGCCGTTCCAAGTAAATTTGTATGTGCCAACTCTAATTTTCAAAGTGAATTTCTGTTTTGTGTGCCCATACCGCTCATGAAGCGGCTGGAGGTCTGGCCAATATTTTCCATGCTAGGTATTTTATTCTCACGATGAGTGTTTATTCACTTGTCATTGCACGAGAGTGTGGCAGGTAATAGGGATGCCCAGTCCCGAAATGAAAAAATACCATGATAATAAATTCCTTGGAAAGTGATGGTATGAAAGGCACTCGTGGATGTGACTAGCCATGGATTGTGAAAGAATGGTGGAAAGGAAATAAACTATACTTTTTTTGGGAGCCGCCTATAATTTGTCTAGCATGGAAGATATTGGTAATTCTCGGTCGTTTTCATTGACAGGAAAAGCATGCCTCTCAAAAAAAATTTATTTCTCAATTTAAGCTATGAGCTCTGGCACCTCTACAAATCTCTGCTTCCCTTTGCGAAGGGCCTATATATTTACTTTTACGCAATTTTTATTTTTATGTTGAGTCTCCAACTTCTCTTATAAAGCGCCAACTAGGGAACACTACTGTCATACTTGTGTATTGGATCTAGTTAATATTTGAAGTGTGTTTCATGAATGGATCAATGATTGAGCATAATGGGCTAGGGATAACTTTCTTTAGCATTGATATTTTGAAAGACATAGTTGCTTGTTGATATGCTCGAGTATTGATGTTTTCATGTCAAATTATAGACTGTTGCTTTGAATCATTCATGTCCAAATGTCCATGCTACAAAGAAAACAATATACGATGGATATGTTAGTGAAAGCACACACTGGTGTGCGTCGGTCCTAAACAAACGGTTTTTTACCCGTTTCCGTGATGGCATTTGGAACCGTCGCCAAGTGAGTGTGGGCGATAGGGGGGTCTTTCCCACACGACCCAGAAATCGTCGGGGATAGGCCCTCGTGGGACCCATGCTGGGGCCGTGTGCGATCGGGCGAGGCATGGAAACCCAATAATTTCCGTAGGTATTTACATCCCACACGGTGAATCCCAGAAATCATTTCCGTAGGTATGTACATCCCACATGGTGAATCCCAGAAATCATTTCCGTAGGTATGTACATCCCACACGGTAATCCGAGAAAATCATTTCCGTAGGTATGTACATCCCACACGACGAATCCCAGAAAAACATTTCCGTTCGTATGTATATCACACACAGTCAATCCAAGGAATACGTTTCCGTTCTTATGTACATCCCACGCAGTCAGATCAGGGAAAACGTTTCCGTTCGGACGTAAATCCCACACAGTTTTATGTGTAGGCTCGTGTGTGAAAGGTGCAACTATCACACACGGTCTTCCTTGGTTAACTGTTTGCTTTTATCAACTATATCACACACGATTTCATGAAGAAAACTGTGTGACATTGGGCTATCCATCGCAACCGCTTTTATTGCTAGAACCATTTGCAAAGGTCCATGAGACATTTAGCAGGTTTATTAGTTTACCATTAATAATTCTAGTATTATGCAAATTCACATCTGATATCGAACAACTGTTTGCCAATTTCATATCAGGCACATAAATATATTATAACATCACAGTACGGTAGCTACATGAAAACAACACAGTACAACACATAGCTAGTTCAACTTCATAAGAACAATATATTCATTTCCCTAATCGAGACCATCCAGGCTCGTCTTATCCACCTCTGCTTTCAGTTCAGTAAGAACCCATTTTGCACGGGCCAATTGGGAAAGTGCCTCCTCCTTCGCCAACACCATCTTAGCAAAGTCTTTAAAAAAATCTGAGCTCATTCTCCATCTTCAACTTTTCATCCCGCATCTTGAAATATGCTTCAGCGTTGACAAAACTTTCTCTAAGCCTAGCTGTGTTCACTTCCTCATACATGCTCCAGAGCTTCGTTAGGCACATCTTCAAAGACTGTGGCCACTCTTGATCAACCCACTCCAAGTAAGAACACTTCCGTTCATCCTATAATATTTAAAACTAGATCAGTAACAATTGTAGGGGAAATGGGTTTATAGCAACATAGAAAATCACCAATGCTTATTTTGAAAAACTGAAGAAACATGTTAATTATGACATATCTTCTCAAAAAGATCTGTGTGCAAATGAAATAATTGGTACTGAGACAACAACCAAATTCTGGAACATCAGAAGCTATAATTAACTACAACGAGGCTACAAGTTCTTACTCATGTACAATAAATAACAAATTGAACATTTTACGAGGAAGGTAAATATAACTGCAATAGCATAGCGACAGTGTTTGGATGACAGCAAATTGATACTAACAGGTGTGTACATGCACAAATTTAGTAACATAGAACTAGTAGCACTAAGTCGTCCACTATGTATGCCAAAACTGGTGTAAAGACAACTATTACTACATCTCACACCGGTGCCCTGAACTGGCGAGCTGATGCAGCGAAAAAAAATTAGGGACCCGGACTCCGGAGCACGTAGTTGCTCCGATGCCCAGTTCCTTCGTGCCATAAAGATTTAGTATTTTACTGCTTGGCTGCTCGGATGTGTGGACCAAAGTTGGCTGCACAAACTGCTGAAGCGGTGCCAAATAATTTTCTAATGGCACCGCTGATGAGATGGCAACAATTTAAGATACTAGGTACAAACTGTGACACTATCTTAGGATGCGTTTGGTTGAAAGTGTGGTATGAATGGGTTGGGACCGTGACAGTGTCTGAATCACATCTAACAAATGATTTGTAACAACGGAAGAGGGTCTAACCTTCTATGCACATGCCAGAAACTTCCTCCCAGTGTCCACAGAATCAAACGCAAGTAGCTTTACGCATGAAGATTGATGGTGACAATGAGCAGATAGATCTTCAGCCACCCCGCTCCATTCGTTGCCACTGATGGTCTTAGGGAGCTACAAGAGGAAGAAACGACTCAAATCGACCTTCGGGTAAAAATCCTTCATTCCAAGTCATAGCCCGAGAGAGAGAGAAGAGAGGCATACCCGGGTGGTGAAGTAGTAGTCGCCGGAGGAGGAACCGCTAGAGATGTCTTTGAAGAAGACCATGGCGACCCCGGTGGTAGGATGCGAGACGGCGAGAGCGAGGAAGCGGCTATAGCTTAGCAAGGAAGGAAGGAAGGAGGAAACAGGGGAAATGTGACTTGTGGTCGGGGAGAAAAGGGGGTGCGGAAGGGGGGAAGGGGCGGGGGTAGATATTTTGGCGGTAGGCCAAAATTTTGGAAATGTGGAGGGAAACTTTGCGCGCGGTGCCGCCGGACCATTCACTTTTAACAATTGTGTGCATCGCAAACGATTCTTCTGCTTTACGCGCATGGACGAGTTTGATAATTCAAATTTTGGTCTCAAGGCATGGGCACATTTACTTTGAACGCGCGCGGTTCCGCCGGACCATTCACTTTGAACGATTGTGTGCATCGTAAATGATTCTTCTGCTTTACGCACATGGGATGAGTTTGATAATTCAAATTTTGGTGGAAATTTCCCCGGGTACGTCATTGCATAATTTAACATCACTTGATAATTTGGGCACACAAAAGAGTGTACAACAGACAGACCACACTTACTGAATCAAGCAATTTTAGTAATTACAGGGAGCCAGTTGACCTAAACATTGCTCTAACAAAAGACCAGCATTAAAAACAAAGCCTAAGTACGCATAATTAAAAATCCGCCGCCGCGCTGGCCTATGCATCGCCGGTGTGATATGAGACGTTGATGACTTGTCCTGGCGACATGCCGCCGTTGGTGGACTCCGCGTCCCCCCTACTGAAGTCGACCGCGTCCTCGTCCTCGTCCTCGGCGCTGCCCTCAAGGTTGTAGTACTCATAGTAGTGGCTGCGCCAGAGCTCGTGTTGGTACTCCACTGTCGATTCCTCGACAGAAAGACTCTTCTCTACCTCGACCTCGGGCACGCGCAACTCCTTCTCCCGGCGCTCCTCGATCTCCGCCGCCTCCTGCATCTCCAGCTCCCGCTCGGCGACCTCATGAGGAAGCAGGTGCTCCATGGCCACCGCCGCCTTTTCAGACGTGGGTTGCATGCTGGAGTCCAAGGTGGCCTGGAATATCTTGGCGTGTGCATCCTCGATCTTGGCATGGATGGCCTCGACCCGGGCCAGGGCGACATCAGCGGCACGAACGGCAGCTAGAGCGCTCTCGGCGTTTGCAGCCGCCGTCGCAGCAGCAACTGCAACCGTCTCGGCTGCTGCAGCTACCCTGTCGGCTGCCGAAGACGCCTTCTTGGCGGAAGTGGCCGCGCTCAATGCGGATGTGGCGGCACTCTCGGCATAGGCGGTCGCGCTCTCGGCTCAGGCGGCGGCGCTCGGGGGGGGGGAGGGGGGACGCGGCCCTTCACGAAGCGTTTCCACGGCCTCATCTTTGCAAGAAGGGGGTGCGGGAATGGGGATCGGTATTCATGGATTCGGGGGTTGCCGGCACTAGAGCAGACGAGCCGGCGAAGCTTAAGGAGGGAGACTTAAATAGACCCAGATATTTTCATCGCAAACGGTTCCTAGAAAACAACTGTGTCTGATGTTGTAGATATTTTTTATTAGCTGTGAAAGACGAATTTGGAATAAAGTGCCAACGGATGGTGTTTTAAATGAACGAGAAATTTTGTAGTACTAATACAACTGTCATGTCAAATTTTGGAAAATTTCAGGGGTCATTTGACCTTCTAAGACATTTAAGTGATTTTCTAGCCATTTAATGACCGTAATTGAAATTTGAACTACATGTACATGCAATAGCTAACCATAACGGTTTGAAAACTCATATTTCGTGTACTTGTGTGCGATTTAATTCCATGTGCAGTAAATTGGAAGGAATTTTCAAACATATTGGTCTAACGGCTATGACACAATTAAGCATGGAGTGACATGGCATTTTAATTCCAATATTTAAAAAAAAAATCAGAAACACATGAAACCTTGGTTGATGTAATGTCATGCCACCAAGATGATGTGGTAAAAAAATTGGCATGTTTGACCAAAGTTTGGACACACACCCCTCACAAACCAGAGCAACTCACTAGAAGGCTCGTGGTTCCGAGAGGGAACAATGCATGCACTACAAAAAAAATACACTTCCGTGATGATACGTGTTTGTCACAATAGGTCGCGTTTTTTGTCATGCATGTACATCCATGACAAATTTATGACAGAATCAAGATAGTCATACCTGTGCTGTCGTAGAAGTGTTCCATGACATTACCAAAATTATCATCACGGAAGTGTCCACTTCCATGACGATAAATCGCGGGTCACAGAAGTGCTTTCGTCAACGGTGACCGACACGTGGCATCCACCGTAACGGAACGCCGTTAAGCTATCGGGTCGGGTTTTGGATCCGATAACCCGTTAACAGCCCCGACCAATGGGGATTTTCCACGTGTAAAATCATCATTGGCTGGAGGAAACACGTGTCGGCTCATCGCTGGGACAGATGTCATCCACTCATTGGACAGAAGGCGCCTATGGTACGTCGACACGTGGCATGGCCCAACAGTGGCCCATTCATGTGAAAAGGCCGGCCCGTTTGACTTGGTCAAAAGCTGGCGGACCGGCCCATGGAAAGCCTGTTAACGGCCTGTTCGCATATAGCCCATTTACAGCCCGCTAACCCAAGGCCCGTTACGCCCTATTCGAATTAGGCCCAGTAGCGTCATCTGGGCCATCCAATATGATTCCAGCCCGTTTTCACTTCTGGCCCATGTATGGCCCATGACGTCTTTCGGCCCATATGAGGCCCTATGTAACTCTTGGCCTATTAACGGCCCGTGCTGAAACTGGCCCGTAATGAACAGTGTATTACTTTACACCCATTAACGGCCCGTGGTGAAACTGGCCCGTAATGAACAGTGTATCACTTTATACCCATTAACGGCCCGTTATTCCGTTGGGCCGTTTCCAGCCCATGTTATCTTTCGGCCTTCTCAGAGCCCATTTATTCTTGGGCTATTTTCCAGCATTCGTTTACTTACGGCCCGTTACTGTCATTTTCTGCTTGTGGGCCAAATTCAGCCCGTCGTTACAGTCGGCCCGTTTGTGGTCCGTTAATACGTTGGGCCATTTTCATAGCGTCATCAAATACGGCCTATTAACGATGGCCCGTTATGGTCGGCCCATGAACGGACGATTCCAACTCTAGCCCGTTTACGGCCAGAATGCGGTCTGTTTGGCCCATGTTTGGCCAATCGATCATACGGCCCGTATAAGGCCCATTGATGATACGGCCCGTAGAAGGCCCATTGTTTCTACGGCCCGTAGAAGGCCCACTGTTTCTATGGCCCGTAGAAGGCCCACTGTTTATACGGCCCGTAGAAGGCCCACTGTTTCTACGGCCCGTAGGAGGCCCAGTGTCACTACAGTAAATATTAGCCCATGGTTATTGTGGCCTAGTTTTAAAAAATAGGTTATTGCAGCCACTAGCAAACCGCAGAAAAAGAACTGCACTGACTACAAGCAAACAAATAAACAAGACAACAAGGAAATAAATAAGCAAGCAACTTACACTAGGCTATCACGGCTATTACACATATTACATCCACTGGGCATCAAAGTTCGCCACCAGTGCAAATATAGGGAACACAGCAGCATATAAACGCCGCAGCAAAACAAGTCCAGAACTGAAACCACTTCAGAAGAGCTCAAGAAACAATATCCTGGGTACCCATAATGCTGGCAAGATGCTTAGCAAGCTTATTAACTTTCTCTTGTTTGGCGCTTAAGTCCTCCAGCGCTTGCTGTTGCACCAGAAAGTATGCATCTGAATTCTGCAGGGACTTCCTCAGTCCTTCGGCTTCCTGTCGCATAACATCTGATCGATGTCTTTCAACTTGAAGTTGAGACTCAAGAAGCCGAACTGATTCAGGCAACGAGTTCGAAGAGCTGGTGCCAGCAGTGGTAGCCAGTAACTCGAACACTACATCAAGACAGGACTTTGGGGTTGTCTCAGTGTCTTCAATATAGTTTTTATCAGCTTTCTTGGAGACCAACAGGGATGTCTCACTATCTTGAACCTTATCTGCATTACTTCCTTTACCATTGCATAACAGGGTACTCTTCTCCAATATTTTATCCGCGTTCTAAAAGAGAAACAAACAAACACATCTCAGGTTTACAATGTAGTATATGAAACTCATTTTGGTAAACCAGTTCAGTAGTAAGGTGGACAGGATAACAGCATGAAACAAACATATATCTATGTAGTATGGTCACTGTATGGTCTATATCATTCTAGTTTATGTTGCCAAATCAAGATAGATACAGTTCGAATCATATCTATTTAAGACAAAGCAGCATAGACAGAATATAAGTGTGGGAAACTACACAGCAATAACAACACTTGTAATGTGCATGGCATGAGAACATAACTGTTTATTCAATTGAAACTGAAATCAACATAGAGCAAGTTACAACAGCAAACAGCCAAACACGTTGAAGAAACAGGTTTAAAACATACCTGTTGCGCCATTGGAGTTTCAATTGCATCCTTCAAATTTGAAATTAGTTGGTATCAGTAAATACAGTGATGCAAGAGCAAAGTAGTATGAACCATAGCTACGGAACCTGACCTGAGAACAATTCTTCTTCTGCTTTAAGCGTTGACTTCGGGTTCGGAGTGGTGGTCCTCGTGATTTGGGCACTGCAGTTGCCTTACTAACTGCTCGTGTTTGGGTGCTCTGTGGTGGAGACGGTGCTGTGTCAACGGGAACTGGGTGTCTATCTGCTGGGGTTGGGGTTAGAAGGGGTGTAGCTGGTTCTCTGTCCAACTGGGTAGGGGTACAATCTGCATGAGTGTGGGTTATGTGTGGTGGGGCTGGTTCTTGGGCAAGTACAACCGTGGTTCTATCTGCATCGACAGGTAGCACGATCTTTTCTGAAGACCGTGTTTTTACTCCCACAGATACTGCCATCACTCCCTCCAATTGAAATGGCTGATAAACAAGAAAAGTAATTGAATGTACAGACATTGTAAGATAGACAGGTGCAATGGATAGTAGGGAAGAAAACAGGGCATGAAATAATTCACATTTATGTTGTCTAAGCAAACAGAATAGCAGGACATAATTTCACATATATGATGGCTAATTAAACAGGATAGCATGACACAATTTCACATGTATGATGGCTAACTAAACAGGATAGAATGACATACTTCAAAATATGATGACTATGTAAACAGGATGACATGATATAACTATACGATGTGTCTATTAAAGTGGTTGGCATGCCATAAATCACAAACATGCCGTCGATGGAAACATGATGGCATGATATAATTCACGGATAGAATGACATAATTTAAAATATGATGACTATGTAAACAGGATGAGATGATATAACTATATTATGTCTTTAGAAAATGGGTTGGCATGCCATAATTCAGATACATGCTGTCTATGTAAACATCATGGCATGACATAATTCAAATATATGATTTATATACTAAGGAAGTGAGCAGAGGGCAATCGCATATATGATGTGTCAACTAAGGAGATGGCATTCAATATTGTGTATATGATGTAAAAACTAAGCATTGCAATACAACATATGCATTATATGAGTAATATAACCCTGCCAAGTTTGAGCATACACCTCAGGGGGATAATAGGACTGGTCATCTGCCTCTGAATCCTCCTCTGAAGAGCTATCTGTAACCAGCAAGATATCTGCTTCAGCAGGTAGCATTGTCTGCTCTGAAGACCTTGTTTTCACTCCAGATTTCTCCATCACCAATTCAAATGGCTGATGCACAGGAAGAGCAGTTGAATATACAAACATTGTCGACAAAAGCAATGAGAAATACAAAAAAAGGACGGCATGATATAATTCACATATATGACGCTTGCCTAAACAGCATGGCATTGCATAATTCACATACATAATGCCTTGCAACAAGATAACATTGCATAATTCACATATATAATGTCTTGCAACAAGATGGCATTGCATAATTCACATATATGGTAATTAGACACTAAACAGGTGGCATTCACACAAAGCATGTCTAAACTAAGCAAATGACATAGCAATGCAAGATACCATACGCACGATATGAGCAACATAACCCTGCCAAGTTAGGGCATGCACCTCGGGGGGGGGGGAATATGACTGGTCATCTGTCTCTGAATCCTCCTCTGAGGAGCTATCGGTAACCAGCAAGACATGCGCTTCGTCAGATAGCATTGTCTGCTCTGAAGACCTTGTTTCCACTCCAGATTTTTCCATGACCGTGCCGAATGGCTGATGCACAGGAAGAGTAATTGAATGTACTAAAATTGTTGACAAATTTAACACGTAATAAAAAAATGATGGCATGATATAATTCACATATAAGATGACTGGCTAACCAGGGTGGCATTGCAAAATTCACATATATGATGCCTGGCTAGACAAGATGGCATTGCATGATTCACATATACGATAAAGAAACTAAACAGATGGCATTGACACAAAGCATGTCTAAACTAAGCAGATGACATCTTTAATGTATACAGTAAGCAATGCAAGGCACCATATGCATGATATTACCAACATCAGCATGCCAAGTTAGAGCGAAGACCTCATGGGGTAAATAGGAGTGGTCTTCTCCTTCTGAATCCCCCTCAGAACAGTTATCTTCCTCTTGATTACGATCCGAAATGGGTGGAGGGGGGCTGCCTTTGCGCCCACCATGGAACGACGTCTGCATGAAATTTTATTGCCACGCAAGGCTCGTCTCTTTTGCTCTACATGATCAGTTCCATTGTGTACAATAACTGGCATGCATAGGAATAAAACATAGTGAGATTATGTAAGGAGTGCATGCACAAATCCAGAGTGATGGTAGCAAACTGTGGATAGACCCAAAACCAATGATAGCAGGCAGATAATAGCTTTAGTTAAAAAATACAGATAATGGCTCCTTTAATGTTTGTTTGCACCCAACATGAAACTCATAGTAGACACCGGAGATTAACCAGATAGTAGACAGATAGTACTGATTGCTGCCCCAATATGTACCCCACAACCATTTAAAAACTCAAGTTTCAGCATTAGTTTGGACCTGACTCGGAGTCTAATAGGTGAACACGACGATAATGTAGCATGTCATCATATTAAGCGACGCATAACGTAAGCAGACACGGAAGAGTGCGACCTCTCTTGCGGACCCGTGTAGTCCTCAAGGTCATCTGCTCAGTTGATGATGGTAATGCAGTTGCCGTGGCTGCCGGCGGCGGGGAAGAAGATCTGAGGCGGCGAAAGACAGTCTGGAGAGCGGATCCCTGCTGTGGTGAACCCTTCCGTCGTTGGAGCAGCTGAGCTGGGGTGGAACACAGCGCCGCAGGAGCAGGACAAACCACACAAGGTTTTCTTTGACACATATCTGTAACAGAAGTAATTGAGTAAGGGCTTGTTTGAATTTGAGGATTCTAACAATGCAGGGATAGGAAATAGACAGGAATAGGATAGGAATGCACGTGCAAAACAGAGAATTTAAAAACACAGGATTTCTGCCAATCTGGGTGTTTGATTCACAACAATTGGAAGATCACAGGATGCAAAAAAGCATGGTGAGATTAAGTCAAACCACAAGAAAATGTACGGTTATAATGCTATTATGCTACTATCTCTTAGTCTTGTGCTTGATGAATAGGAATATGAAAAGGAGGAGAAGTGGAAATTAGAATTCCTACGGTTTTTCTTTCAAGGAGACACTAAAGGAACAAATCCTACAGTTTTCCTTTGCTCCATTCCTTTGCACCAAATTCATGAAAAGTAGTACCATAGGAAACTTTCCAATTCCGATGTTTTTCATTCACTTTTCCTTTCAAGCACTGGCGATTCTAGTAGGCAGGCTTGAGCAAGGAAAATCCTACACTAAAAAAATGTTTTTGTGCTACTTCTATTACTTTGGACCCAGGCCACTGCCATACTAGCTCAACTCCCAGGCCCATCGACAAATGCACAGCTCAAACGCGCAGAGATAAATAATGATGGCGTTCAAGAGAGTCCATCACGGATAGCTAAGTTGCCTGGTACCTCACTGCTTGTCATATAGTAGGATAAAATAATCGTATTTCCCGTTACTACGAGTGCTCAGTGGACAATATATATAACATGTAGAGTAAAAAAGAGATGCAACAAGTGTACAACCTCTTTGGCGAAGCCATGTCGATCTCAGCGTGATTGGGTTGGCCGGTGAGGATGCTCCGGCTGACTTTGCTGTCGGAGGAGGGGAAGAAGATCTTAGGCGTCTGGAGATGGAGCCCGAGGTACTGCTCTGCTGTGATGGAGGGTTTCGTCGTTGGAGCAGCTCCGGTGAGTTGTACGACGCCGAGGCTGAAGCAGGACAAGAGAGACAACGAACAATGTTAACCTGAGTGGAATTCTAATAGCATCTCCAATACATGACGTAAAATACATAACCACAAAGTGCTAGATGTAAAATACATCAGCCGCTCATCTCTGAACTTAACTGTCGAAACTGAATTTAACTGTCGAAACTGAACTTAACTGTCGAAACTGAACTTAACTGTCGAAACTGAATTTTGCTGTCGAAACTGAATTTTGTTGTCAAAACTGAACGCACTAGCAAGGTGAAGCTACACATCGGTCGACTGACTTTTTCATCTCTGGCCAGTCAATTTTGCAGCCGTTGGATACGAAATCAAGGGCCTGCGGTTCATCTTCAACCTCCACCCCCCTGAGCCGCCAGCCACCACTGGCCAAACAGCAGCCTCCCGCCGCCCGCGGTCGGCGGTGTGCCGCCCCGCCCGCCCCGAAAACACTCCCCACCATCCATCCGCCGCCGCCCCGGCCATCCCTCTAGGCCCCCTCGTGTCGAGCTTTTTCTCCGGCGATCCCCACGCCACTGCCCCGCCAACGCCCCACCACCGCCGGGGACCACCGCCTCCATCCTAAACCCTAAGATAGATAGTGGGGTACCTCTCCAGCAAGCCCCCCTCCCCTCTGCGGCTGGTTCTTCCTTCACCCCGGCGAGCCCCCCCACCCCCTGAAAATCGACTGACCCAAAAGTCGATTCATTCGACTGAAGTGTAGGTAAATCGGAGCAGCATCGCAAGCAAGAGCAAGAGCGAGAGCAGCAGCACAAGCAAGAGCAATAGCAAGAGCAGACCAGGCAGGGGAACGAGAGCAAGAGCAGAGCAGCAGTGCGAGCGAAAGCTAAAGCAGCAGCAGCTCCTACTGATGTGGACGTCTCCGCCTAGGGAGCGATGCCGTGGAGGAAGTGGCCCAGCGCCGGCAGCACCGTGAGATCGAATTAAGAAGAAAATGCGGCGATTAGTGTACAACCTCTTTGGTGGCGCCGATTAGGCCACATCTTCATCCGAGAAAACGGTGATGATTATGCTCTTCCAGTGGTGCAGGTGAAGACGGCGGTGTGGGAATGGAGGTGGCGCGAAAGACGAGGGGAACGTCAGGGCAGCTCCTTGGAGGTGGAGGACGGGGTGGCTGAACCGGCGGGACGATGAGATCGACGACGGATCCTCATCCGGTACGGTGGATGAGGGACGTCGAGGTGTTGCTGTGGACGACGTCGTCGGGGAAGAGGCTCCGGCTGGGTGGCAGATGGAGCAGGGTGTGGGGTTTCGTTGCAGGTTTTTGCGGCCTCGGTGTACGAATGGGTGGGCGGATGGGATGGCAGTGGGGAACCATGGCTTAGAGACGCGCTTGTCCGAAATGTGGGGTAAGTTACGAAAGTACCCCCACCGATTTGAGGCGGTTCTTTCGGTTCAGGGGTACCACGGGCATTTCGCGTGTCGGGATTTCACAGGAGGTGGGAGTTTTCGCGCGCGTTGTAATTTCGGAATAGCAAGGCGCGGGTTGAGATGGAGGGAGTTGTCGGAGCACAACGAGACAAAGATATATCTTAAATATTTCGGGCTAACAAGGCGCGGGTTGAAGAGGCGGGAGTTTCGCAGCACGATAGACAGAGACGCTAGCTTGAATTTTCGGCATAACAAGGCGCGGCTTGAAATTTCGGAAGAACAAGCTTAACGTGTACCCAAAAAAAGACAATTTGCACCTCAACACGCACAACACACACACAAACACCATTTAGACTAGAGTAAGGTACACGTGCATTGCACGCATGAGATTTGGCAACCAAATTATGAATAAATACCACATTATAGCATGCAAGCTTTGAGTCATATATGCATGATGTAGATGTTCGTTTAATTCTTATAGTTCATTTCATTCAAAATCATCTAGTTTTTATAAGAAAGCTAATCTATTTTAAGATTCATGGAATTGTGCGTCGTAAGACATAAAGTAAAAACAAATAATGGCAAATCATGTAGAAAAACATTTGGGCAATTCTGATACGGAAGATTCTAGAACAAATAAGAAGTGCTTGTGTTTTGATGTTTGTGCATTATGCTTAAGTTCAACCATGGAGTCTTCTAGATTATACATGTGGCGAAATCTGGTGGAATCTAGATGATATCCAACGGCCAGTAGTGCTCAAATTTGCCATCTTTGGACCATCGGATTCGCCTCATCCAACGACCATCTTTCAAAGTTAAAGTTACCCGCACACAATATAAAAAAATATAAATATAATATATATATATAGGGGTATAGATATAGATATGTGATGCGAAAGCCGCCCATCATCTCCAATTAGAATAGTGTGTCCATGCACGGATGCGACGTGGCCAAATGATGTCTGCCATCGGTATCTCAAATTCAAATCAGTCTGACCTTGTTCAATGTGTATACATTACAACATGCTCGTTTCCAAACCACACCGCGCAGATCTCCGTTATATTCATGCATGCATGGGTTTCAAACATCAGGATCTCTTATTCAAATATTTGAATTCAACTTTACATTGATTATGACCTCACCTATTCTTTTACACCCACACAGTAGTCTTCTCTTTATAATTGTACCACTAACTTTCTCTCGTGCATGCATGCACACACACTACCAGTCGGCATTATCCATCGCACGCATGCAATCTTTTTCTTCAGGTCGGTCTCCCATGAAGGCACACACCCACACACATCCCCCTCTCCATCATATCGGGCATTCTTTATCTCTCACGCGTGCATGCGCAATGATCGATGTTCCTCTATGTATGTGTGTATATAGCTAGGTCTTTCATAGTTTTCCACACAAACCGATCAATCGATATATCCAGTGAGGTCTCACCCTCTTTCCCACGTCCACATCGATCAATCTATACCTCTCTATATAGGATTAACATATATAGCTAATACACCCACATTAATTATATATCCAACGTCCCCCTCTCATCATCCATGCCTTCCGCTTCATCTCTCAGACGCGTGCACAATGGCGAAGACAGGGGGCAGTAAGGGCCCTGCCCCCTCCCCCCTAACATCACTATATATCGAGGCTAATATGAATGTGATCATTAGACAATTGCTGCTAAAAATGGTTTAAGTTCATGAATTGACCCTCCTCGTAAAGGATTAGCAATGCTTGGCCCCCTAGCTCATTTATTTTTCATGGCTCCGCCACTGCGCGCAACAGCGCACGTGTTCGCCCCCTCTCTCTAAATATCGATCTCGCACTTGTGCATTCCTTCATAGTCTCCCTCCACTCGGCCCCTCGCACCATCTTCTAGCCCCCCACCGGATTTTGCCACATGTACAATCTAGCAGACTCCATGGTTGAACTTAAGCATAATGCACAAACCTCAAAACAACAGTGGTTCTCTTTTGTTCTAGAATCTTCCGTATCATAACTGCCCAAACTTTTTTCTAGTTGAATTGCCATTATTTGTTTTTACTTTATGCTTTACAACGCACAATTCCATGAATCATAAAATAGATTAAGGGCTTCTTTGATTCAAAGGATTCTCAAAGGAATTTTGGAGGATTCTAATCATTAGGAATTTTTCCTATCTTGGTTGTTTGATTCGTAGGATTGTAAACCATAGGAATTTTTCCATATGATTCATTTGCACTAGATTTCATAGGAAACATCCCATCCACTCAAACCTCTTTGAAAGAATTCTGCGTTTTTTCTATGCACAATCAAACACTCGTACAATCCTGTAGGATTCAAGATGACATTCCACTATAATCCCATGTTTTTCCTATTCCCGCGTTCTTAGCTTTTTTATAAAAACTAATTGATTTTGAATGAGATGAACTATAAGAATTAAACGAAGGGCTACATCAGGCATATATGACTCAGAGCTTACATGCTATAGTGTGGTATTTATTCATAATTTGGTTGCAAAATCTGATGCGTGCAATGCACGTGTACCTTACTAGTACTTCGAGTATGTGCAAAACACGTAAATTAGAATACCAATGGCACGCTACACAGTGTCTCTCTTACAGTTCATGAAGCCACGTGGCACATGTGGAGGCGTTGTCGCGACCTCCTTGCGTGGATTGATCACAGTGACGTGCTGCTGGTTCCAGAAGAATGTACTCGTCCTCCCTGAGCCATACTGGCGGTACATGCACGAAGCGAAGATGTGCACACACGCCACGCACGCACTCATTCCCTCGCACGCACACGCGGGTACACGGGCGGACGCAATTTTGTACCAAGATCCACCCCATGTGATAATTTGACGCGTGTAAAGTCGTTCACTTCATTGATGGTCAATTAATACAGCGCATGCAAATTGAGTGGACGTGAGGGCGGAAGAAAGACATTATTACTCCACTGCGCGCATGCGAGTAGTTAAATCGTGGGTTGCTAGTAGTACTTCCATTGGTCTCCTTCATATTTTGTGCCAATTTTTGACAGTAACATAATATTTACGCATTTGAGCAGTGTAGTACTTGAAATTTATGTTCCGCTAAACTCATCGGGAGCCGTTTCGGGCCTCGAAACCAAAACCATCAATTAATCTTTACCTTGTTCCCATCACATTCGAAAGCCTGCTCACACCTACTAGTACGTACCAAACCTGAACGTGTTCCCACTATGCAGGTATTAGTACTAGTGCTAGTACTTAGGTTATAAAAAGGGGAACTACCTAACCGAAAATTACTCTACCTTTCCTCCTCATAAGTGCTTCTTCTTCGTCCGTCGTTGCCATGGCCGGTGAGCAGAGCTCTAGGTCGAGAACTACTCGTAACAAGGGAGCGGCAACCAAGGCTGCGGAAAAAAAGAGAGGGCTCGCCGCCACGCAGAGACCTCGAAAGATCTCTCACGGGCAGGCGATGGCTCCCAGGAGCGCCCTAGCCGCGGAGGCGAACATGCCGAGCCGGCGGAGCTGGAGTCGTTATCCCTCGACGGCATGCCCGATCAGCTCAATAAGCCTCAATAAGCAGAAGGAGTTCATCCAAGGCTTGATGGAGTTGCTGAAGGAGAGCCTCGACGACATGCCCGCTGAGCTCAATCAGCAGGGGGAGTTGACCGCCGGCTTGGTGATGCTGCTGAAGAAGAGCATTGCCTCGGAGAAGAAGGCGACCGGCGAAATCCTGCGACTTCAGGAGGACAAGGCGAAGCTCTGCCACGAGATCGACCTGTTGAAGGAGAAGAACGCCGGCTGGAAGAAGCTGCATGAGAATAGTAGTTCCTCGATGAAGATGCTGCAGGCCCTCGTCATGGAACAGAAGGAGGAGTTGGCGAAGCTCCGCATCGAGCACCCGGCTGCTGTCAAGGTATGTAATGCGGCCGTGGAACAGATGATGAAGGCTCGCGTCGAGAAATCCCGCGTCATGGACAGAATGAAGAAGATGGCGGAGGAGACGCGCAAGGAGATGGAGGTCGTGGAGGCGATGAAGAAGCAGTTACGACTCCGCGGCGAATTAGATCATTTGGGGTGATAATCTTCCTTCTTCTTTTGCTCCTGTGTTTCATCTTTTGCTTCGGGTGTTTCGCCGCACGTGTCACGTTCTCTGCGAGGCATGAATAGAACAATGTTTTTTTAGGGAATGAATAGAACAATGCTAACAATGAGATGACTAGCAAATTAGATCATTTTTATCGCCATATGGCACTGGGCTGCCGTGTTTCGTGCTCCTCCGTCGCAGTACTACTCCAGTGGAAAACTTGAGTATACCGCACGGTTCTTTGCTCCTCCTCGATCAGGTCATCGGCGCATTTATACGAGCAGTCAAATCACAAGGCCCCGCCTTCCAGCAGTAATGAGCCGTCAAATCACAAAGGCCCTCGCCTCTCGTGAAACCGACCAAGCTAGACTGCCCCGCCCTCTAGCCTTTTAAAAAATGTATACTTTTGTACAGCAGTAGTATCGATGGATTGCGCCATGGAGCAAAACTTGAAATTAAAAAAAGGTGGTACATATAGAGAGCGCTCGTCGCCAAATTATGCATATAGTACTATTAAAAAGGCTAGTCACAATAATGGTGTCCAGCACAACCCACCCCTCAAATAAAACTAAGAGGGTGCTTGGATACGTTTTAGTCCCATGACTAAAAGTAGTGGGACTAAAACATGCTAGCCTCACCCATGCTTGGATCCAAATACTAAAAAGGCTAAAATCAAGTTAATGAGCATTTATTATCCTCCAAACCCTCCAATCCAGAACTCGCCTGTGTTAAAGGAGAGGAGTTAAATGAGTAGAGAGAGGACTAATCCACATTTTAGTAGGGGTACCCCTGACTAAAAATTTTAGTCTCAAGACTAGTTTTAGCCCCTCTTTAGTCAGGGGTGCTTGGAACTTTAGCCTCTTAAAGAGACTATTTTTAGTCAGACTAAAATAAGTCCCTTGGATCCAAGCACCCTCTAAGCATCCTGGAATTCTTTGACAAAACTAAGCACCCTGAAATTCTTTGACAACTAAACTGCTGGCTATATGATGTTGGCCATATATATTGTACGTATATAATGTGAAGAAACGAGTGGTAGTACTATACCAACTAAAAGATGAAATGTAAGAAATACTAGTATGTACGTACTGAAGAGTTAAAGTAACGAGAAGAAACATAACATAGTTCTGCTGGGGGCTCAGCACAACACACCCCTCAAATTAAATTAAGCACACCTGAAATTAAACTTTGCAACTATTCCGGTAGACACTGCATTAGAACCACCATGAGCAACGACACTGCCACCTTACTCGGAGTCCTCGTCCACGTCCTCGACTTCGTCCTTGTCCCTCTTCCTCTTGGCCGATACTTCTTTGCTTGAACCGCACACTTGGCTGTTGCTCTTCATCCAACCCTTGTAGATATTGAAGCAAAGGTAGCCATCCATTGCAGCGTAGTGGATGTGGTCTATATCTAGTACATTCCGCTGCCATGCATGACGATGAAACGTGTATGGAGGTTTCTCCAGTTTACCGTACGAAGGATGAACCATGGCTCCTGCCAGGGTCAGCATTGAAGGCTGACGAGAGGACACCAGCCGATTCTTCTGGAGGTCGAAGGTGTTGCCTACAACGAGGCCTATCCGACGCAGGACTTCTTTGTCGTTACCAAAGTCTACAGTAACGAATTTGACTAGGTTGCTCTCGAGGAAGTCCTTAAAATCCTGGCACTCAACGTCGGCATGGCATATGTGGTAGACCAAGCATAAGTCATGCACGCAAACCTGGATCACGGCGGGCTTCTTCCTCTCTTCGTCCTTTAGATCCTTCTCTCGTCCCAGGACTGTGGTGTACTCAACATCTAGCCCAGCGACCCACTCATCATCTGAGTCTTCGAACATGCGTCTGAAGCGAGAAAGGCATCCTTTCACCGTCGCGGAAGAACGGGTGTAGATGACGTCGAACTCATCGCCGGTGATGGTTCTAACCTTGTACTCACCGCCGATCGTGGAGATTTGGGACGCCATGGATTTGGGAGGAGGGTTAGGATTAGTGGAACTGCCGTAATGTGAATGGACGGGACGACTAGGAGCGAACCGCCGTAGTATTGAAGGACGTGCGGGGACGAGTAGGAGCGAACTGCCAGCGTGCGAACGGCAGGGTAGTGGCTTTCCATTCTCCCATGATACGGGCTTCCGAGAGCCCTTGGATCTGAGATCGAACGGTTGCATGGCGTGATTCTAGACCTATGGGTGAATATCCTATCCTGGAGGGTTATTCTGCAAATTTTCAGCAACTTAGCATGCGACCGTTTGATCTCAGATCCAAGGGCTGCCAGCAGCCCGTATCATGGTCGCGCCTACCACGACCGTCGCGTCGCTCGCGCGGTCGCGCCCTTGGAGATTTAACACGGTGCGTTAGGCTATCTGATGTTGGCATGTCATACATAGTCATCACTTAGTCACTCATACTACAACAAGGTTGGCTATAAGGTTGGCTATAAGTGTATTTTTTTACTCCTCTCTATCTCTTTCTTCGTACTCCCTCCGTCCCATAATATAAGAACGTTTTTGACACTAGTGTAGTGCCAAAAACGTTCTTATATTATGGGACACAGGGAGTACTAGTATTTATTGCATTTGCCAAGGAGTGACCTCTTCCAATGAAATGGTGTTGCTAAGTTTGCTTCATTTAATTAGCTATAGACTCAAAATTGTCTTTTCACCTAGGTACACGCGCTTAGCACCGTTTCTTCCTTGGGTCACCAAACTAGTCTCTCTCTTCTTGATTAACTTGCCACATCAGACTTTATGCCTATGTGGCAAGCTTAAGCACCTGTAGGAGCAAGTAAAAGTAAGTACAATAGTGCGCTTTACATGGCATTTTTGCATATGTGGAGGAAAGAGAGGCAAGGAAAAAGTGGAGAAGTGGGCTCTCATGCAAGAGCCAGCCTCTACTACATGGTGGAGCATTGGGAGAGGCACCTGTATGGAGGTGGTCAGGAATCGGGAGACTCACGCCGGTCGTAGCGCCGCAGTTAAAATGATAATGGCAAGTCAAATCACGGGGCCCCACCTGTCCAGCAGTAACTCGCTGTCAAATCACACAGCCCTACGTTTGCAGCAGCCTACTCCCTCGTCTTCTCGCGTCTCTGTCGAACCGACTAGGCGGAACTGCCCCGCCTACCGCGCAGGAAAAGCCCCGCCCTCGACTTTTAAATACAACTACATCCGCTTAAGAATCCAATGATATACTTTTTGTGACATAGTAACTCATATTTAGTTAGTCAAATGGATGACCTAGAACTATGTGCAGGCCCTATAAACCAAGACGCCTAAAAATAAAAAAACCGAGACGGAGAGGGTAGTTCAGCACGTATCTTTTTAGATCAATATAGTCGGGATTCACCAAGGAGCAAAACCAAGTGGTAGGCTGCTCCTGTCGTGTTGGCGTAGCAACTCAAGCAGGGTCAGTCCGCACACGAAATGGCGACACACTTAACAGGACCCCTTTGGCCGACATGTGGCTCATCCACCATCTTGTTCCACGTGCGATGCACCAAATTACAGTTCGGAGCAGCGGTTGGAATTGGAGGCACCCCGGTCGTAGCGCCGCAGTAGTAGAAAATGAGCGATGAGGGGTCAAATCACAAAGCCCCACCTTTCCCGCATTAAGCTGGACGGACGAAGCAACCATCATTTCACTCTAGGGCGCAAGAGCATAAAGAAAAGAGAAAACAATGATGCGTGCGGCAGCTACCTAGGGCACCCTAGGGTAGGGGTCTCCACTACAGATCCTTTTTTTGAAAGCGCCTCCACTACAAATCGGCTTCTCCCTCGTCCTCTTGAAGAAAACCGATGATGAGTGCGGCGGTAGGGTTTGTAGGAGTACTACGGCGTGCGGGGCCACGTCGTAGTAAACGGGTTCGAGTCGACGCCTTAAATATGTGTGGGCCGCTTGGTTTTACGGGAACGAGGCAGCATTTTGGGTTCGGGGACCAGTGGAGATATAGTACGTACAAAAAATTGTGGACGTAGGTTCGACCGAAAGGCAATGATGCATGGGCCCTGCATTTTGATATACCCGGGGCCGCGTGAAATTTGCTACTCTACTCAAAACTAGTAAGGTACACATGTATTGAACGCATGAGATTTCGAAACCAAATTATGAATAAATACACACTATAGCATGTAAAGCTTTGAGTCATATATGCATGATGTAGATGTTCGTTTAGTTCTTATAGTTCATCTCATTCAAAATCAATTAGTTTTATAAAAATGTTAAGATTCATGGGGTTGTGCATTGTAAATCATAAAGTAAAAAACAAATAATGGCAATTCATTTAGAAAAAATAATCAATTATGATACAGAAGATTCTAGAACAAAGGAGAAGTGCTTGTGTTTTGAGGTTTGTGCATTATGCTTAAGTTCAACCATGGAGTCTTCTAAATTGTACATGTGGCAGATCTGGTGGAATGTTGATGATATCCAACGGCCAGTAGTGCTCGGATTTGCCTATCTCTGCACTGTCGGGTTAGCTTCATCCAGCGACCATCTTTCAAAGTTATTGGCACACTATATAGTTCTTGTGCCATAGTTGCATGTTTTGGAAAAAAGCTACTAGTGGGTTGTACTATCTATTTAGGAATAGAAGATGTATACATGGAAGTTGTAGGGAAAGAGATGACATGGAGCATCTCAATTCCTATGAGTAGGGATTGGAAAAGAGATGTCATTTGGTTCACATCATAGGAACTTTTCTATTGAATCTAGAGATGACATGTATCTCAATTCCTATGAGGAGGGATTAGAAAAGAGATGTAATTTGGTTCATATCATAGGAACTTTTCTATTGAATATACGCTAATGTTTATTTTCCTTTGAAATTAAGGGAGTATAGGAATCCATTCATATGAACCAAGTGGCTCTAAAGCTATAGAAATGATATCATGTTTATTTCCTTTGAAATGTGGAGTATATGAATCTATTCCTATGAACCAATTGGCTCTAAAGGAAAAATCCTATAAAAATCATATCATATAGAGTTCCTATGATATTCCTCGACACTAAAGGATGCTTGAAATTGCTGCGGGTGATACGATGGTCTTTCTTTGTAGACTCCTCACCCATCTTTATAGTTACCTCTCGAAGATGAATGAAATGATATATACATGGTATTCTACATGTGCAATTTGGTACACGAAAACTCGGTAAAAGTTTGCGAGGTTTGAATTTTCAATAAAGCTATATGCACTGCATTTCGGAACGGAGGGAGCATACGGCAGTTGCTAACACTCACGTGGAAGATTTGTGTGTAGGAGGAGTGGCTGTTCTGTTAAATGACATGGCAAAACTGACACTGTCGGATGCCGATCTAACGGTTCTTACGGCGTTCGTCAGGAAAAGGCTTGTGGCGAACGTTTGTCGGATAATGATTTACGGACACATGCATTGCATTGATACGTGCCCCCCTCTCTCTCACGCACACGCACCCTCACGAGTCACGACTCTCCCGAGTCCTCTCGCAGACTCGCACGTCGCACCCACCGTCTATCTGCAGGTAGACGTCACGCACATATGTGCTCTTCACACCCTACCCTCAGAACTTCTAAAAAACAAAAGACGGCGCGCACATTTTATTTTAGCTCACACGTCACACACTTATACTATTACTCTTGCGGCGAACGTTCTTTGGGCATAGTATATTGTACTCTCACGAAGAGAAGCGGTGCACGCACGCACTAGTTCTCTCACACCCACTCGCGGGTACACGTAGGAGCGCATTTTTTTGAAGCTGGTACAACAAAATCACTCCACTATATATAAAAGCAGGAGCCTTAGCGCTTGCTTTACTAGGGTTCCTCTCGTTCACTCTCTCATGCTCTCCAGATCTAAGCAACACATAGGTGGCCACACTCTCTCTCAGCTCACGGCTGGTCACAAATCCGGCCGGACAACCTCGACCGGGGCAGGGGTGTAGGTGCATCGTTCACGCTGTCGTCGGCGGCGAGGGAGGAGACCAACGGCTGCCCGCGCGTCCCGATCGGCGGCCGTGCCGTTCTCTCCGAGAGAGCGCCGGCTCGGGAGGGCCTCCGACCCCTTCTTCCTCCCTGCGGTATTGTGGCCAAGATGCGGCCTCCCGACGCCGTCTTTGCCACATGCCGACGACCCTCAGGTATATATTCCTTCGAAACCTGCCTTGCTCTACTGCCCCAGCTCCCTTCGTGTGGATCCTTTTCTACTTCCGTCCGCTGTTCCAAAGCCACCTAGACTTCTACTATTATTAGAAGTAAAGCTAGTTCATACAGTCGACTCAAAGCGTTGGTTCAAACAGGGAAGAAAGTGGGAAAGCTGTAGCATGAATCTAGGACTTGGTTCTAAGAGGAAACGGGGGAAAGTAGTAATATCTGTCACTGTTTAAATAACCGTATTTCGTATTTGCGCAAACAGGGATGTCTGTCTCCATATCGTTTCGGGATGTCTGTCTCCGTATCGTTTCTATCCGCGCAATCAAAAGCACACACCTCAGTTTTAGTACAACTGCGCAAAATGAGATGGCTATCCCTCGTTGCCGTCGTCTAACCTCCCGTCTTCAAGGTATCCCTACATTGGTAGTAACTAAGGTAGAATGACCAACGCAATCTAAAAGAAGCTGATTCGTACGTTTTACTTCCTGATTGCAGTGCAGGGACGAGCGAAAACAACTGCATCCTAGTCCGGAATGCACTTTCTACCAGTTCATCCATGGACCGAGGACTAGCTGGCACGGCTGCACGGCGGTTTTTTGGACAGGTGCGCGGACAAGAGGCATTGTGGTCTGCTTATTTCTGCAAATAGCGGTGCTTAAATTTAGTGGAATGCACAAGCATTTCAGCTGGTCAGTACACTGCATGGTTCAGTTCAGCATTCCAGCTGAGACCACAATTATAATTGGTTATTCTGGAATGAGAGAACCTAACCCTGGATGGTGGCAACAAGAAAAAACCAGAGTGAACTCCAGGAAATTTAAGCCTGCCGGGAGGCCCTTTGCTCAGAGAAGCCTTGCTTGTTTTTTCCTGATTTGTAAACCTTCTCACAACTTTGTCTTTTGCTGTGAACTAGTATATGTTTGTTATGTTCTATGAATCATTGAGATGTATAAAATTGCTTAACTTATGCTTTTCAAGTTTTTTATGAAGACGAGTTTAATGTGAGTGTTCCACATGAGCGCTGGACTAGCGTGTGAACGTTTGGAATTTATTACATTGTGGCCTCAATTAACTGCATGAACCACTGTAACAAGATACATAGTTGCTTATATGTCAGACAGCAGATTGTTGATTGTTAGCTGGTCGATAGCCTAGTGTTGAAGCGAGCTGAGCCAATGTGCCGTGTTTTGCACAACTGCTTACAAGTGGGGTAGCACCAACAGTGTTTACAAGTACTTATGTATACGTCGGCGCACGGTTCTCGAACGAGTGCTCTATTTCATCAAAACACACACTGCTCGTATGATAAACCGTGACAACTTATGTCTTACCATGCCATATTCATGAAAAAACTAGTGAGGACGCATCTGTTTCGGCAACAATTACGATGGTTCTCACATGATTCACGGGCACACAAAAGTAGCAGCAGTTCCCATAGACGGATTCAAACAGAGTACTAGCCCCAGAGGGGTCGATAACAGGCAAGGTTCGGATAATTAGACACAATCCAAACTACTATTAAACACTAGCTGGGGCAACTATTTCATGCCTCGATCTAATTTGGGCTGGACACAAGACGGACCTTGCCATGAACATCATCGAGGACGTCCCGCAGCAGCTCAATCCTGTGAACCTTCATGAAGACAACCTTGTGGCCTTGCCACTGATAAACTTGTTTGTGGAGGCATGCCACGTCATCTTCCTGCGTAAGCTTGACAAGAACAGTATGCCTCACAAACGAAGGAGTAGCTTTGAACTTCTTGTGCTTCAGTACACCCTGGACAACACGCCTGACAACAGTGAGGCTGGAATACAACTCTTCATTGGTATAACCGCAAATGGCTTCCAGGATCCAACAGCCTAAGAACTCTGTTTTCCCAGTGCGTATATTCAGGTCGTCCGCCTCATAGCGAGTGACATGTACAACCACACAATCCTTGTCTGCATCAGGGCTCTAATTGAAACAGAAACAAATTCTGAATTACTTTTCAGTATAAGAAACACAAGTTATTTAAACCACTATGTATAGCATGGCATCGAAGCTAATAAAATTTTGCATTATTAATCACCACATACTTCCTTTTCTAAAAAAATCACCACATACTTAGATGAAAAACCACAATCGAGATCGGCAAAGAAGGAAATCACCTTGGGCAGCTCAGCGGGGGGGGGGGGACACATCCTCGAAGGGGGAAAACTGCTCCTGCAGTGCCACGGGGGCTGTAACCTCAAACGGGGCGTTGACCATCTCAGTAGTGGCCGTGAGCGTATCTGGGGTCGTCTCGGTGGTTGCCTCCATCTTCTTGGAGCTCTCTGTCTCGTGGGGATCAGCCTCCCGCGTCTGCTCCAATATCGGCAGATCTTTGCCTGGTTCTCCTTGGTCCATCATGAAACTGACGAATACTAGGAGACCACTGAAAGGAAAACACAATCGCAATGACAATGAAACAAAAAAGAGAGTGAGGATCGGTTACTGCTTTGCAAAAGTTCTTTTTTTCTCTGAACGAAAATATACCAACATCACGGATCCGCTTACCTTCCCTTCGTTCGGAGAGAAGAACAGTGGCAGATGCGAGTGTTGCCTTTCTTGAAGACGGTGAGGGAGAAGGGGATTCAGCGAAGAGTGAAATGATGGTTGCTTCGTCCGTCAAACTTAGACTGCGGGGAGGTGGGGTTTTGTGATACGACGGCTCGTTACTGCCGCGCTACGACCGGGGTGACTCTCCGCCTGCATACTGCCTTCTAATTTGGTGGATGGCATTTGGGCCCGCGCGCTGCATGGCCCGCATGTCGGTGAACAAAAGTATAACGGCATTCAGTAGAGGGAGACGTTTCAATGACCTAGGAGGAGCCAGAAGCGGTAGAGTGTCTCCACTGTACTAGTAGTAATTGTTTTTCTGGGTAGCTGTAGAGTGTCTCCACTGTACTAGTAGTAATTGTTTCTCTGGGCCCAAGACAAAACAGCCCATCCACACTAGTAAATAGTAAAATCAATTCAAAAGCCCATATATTTACTGAATGAGAGGCGCTACCCACACCCAGCACACCGCCCCCCCCCCAAAAAACCTGGGTGCTCTTCTTCCTCCTCGCTCCCACCCACCTCACGTCAGCTCGCTCCACTCGTACCCCCAAATTCCTCACCTCACTCCTACAGAAAACCCCAGCTCCCCTTCTTCCTCACTCCTACAGAAAACCCCCAGCTCCCCTTCTTCTTCGCTCGCACTACAACTAGGCTCGTCATTCGTTACTCTGCTCAAATCCGTGAGCGCGACGCGACGCCCTCGAGGAAAATGGAGTCGGCTGACCCCAGCGCCAAGAAGATGAGGCTCCCGCCAGCGGCGACGCCTGTTGTAGATCCCGCACCCGGCAGCGCGGGGAGAAGCGGCGACCCCGCCCCCACCGGATCCCAGGAACCCGTAGAATCTCGGGTGGACCGCATCAGCGATCTCCCGGACGCCGTCCTTGGGGAGATCATCTCGCTTCTCCCCACCAAGGATTGCTGCCGCACCCAAGTCCTCTCAATTCGGTGGCGCCCTCTATGGCGCGCCGTGCCCCTTAATCTCGACTGTCGTCAGCTATCTCTCTTCAATGATTTTGAAATCCCCAGAGCCATCATCTCCTCCCACCAGGGCTCCGTTCAAAGCCTCTGCATCCCGTCATGCTACCTGAGCAAGCATACCATGCCCTGCACGGTGGACGCCTGGCTGAAATCCCCTGAATTCACAGAACTACAGCTGCTTGAGTTCTACTATTCCCCTGGAAATCACATACCACATACCGAACGCCATGAACTTGTGCCCTCAGCACCGATGTCCATCTCGCGGTTTTCGTCCTCTCTCCACACCGCCACCTTTGCGCTGTGCTACCTACCAGACAATCTGGTACTAAACCTTCGACTCCCATTTCTCAAGAAACTTTCACTTGTGCGGGTTCGTATATCGGAGGCCTCATTGCACAGCATCATCCACTCCAGTTGCCCTGCGCTGGAGTGCTTGGTGCTTGTTTTCACAGTTAGAATCGGTTGTCTCCAAATAAAGTCGCCTAACCTTGTAAGAATTGGAATTTCTTTTGACGGAAGGCAGCTCATCATCCAAGATGCCCCTTCACTTCAAAGGTTGATCCTTGATTCTAGTTATTCACCGTTGCAAATAACCGTCCTCTCTGCGCCTAAACTGGAGACCTTGGGTGTAATACATGATCTCTGTGCTCATTTCAATATGGTGTTTGGCTCCACAGTTCTTCAGGTACTTTATATTATCATCTACACTTGTAACCATAAGCTGCATTTTAAATTTCTGCGCATAATTTATATATCATCTTGGAGTACACATTTTGTACTAATATTATGTTCTATGCTCAATGAAGAGTTTCTCCATGGATGGCCTATCAATGGTGCTGGATTCTGTCAAGATCTTATATATCCAAATGAATAGTTTTGATCTGAACAAGATTATTGGCTTGCTGCAATGCTTTCCATGTCTGGAGAAGTTGTATATAAAGGTGATAATTTCACGCACATTGGAAGCCCGCATATAGTGTACTAGAATTAACCGTTCAGCTGTTGCTCTTTCGACACTCTTCTTTTAGACCTTAACTGTTTTCAATCTTCATGTCTATTTAGGCAACAGGACGGGGTAAGAAAGTTATAACCAATCGGTGGATTCGTAAGCATCGGGATTTTCTCACTTCTCATGAGATTCGATTGAAGACAATAACGCTAGAACGATATGTAGCCAACCGTGCAAACACAAGATTTGTCACATTCTTCCTGCTGAATGCGAGGTTACTATTGTCCATCAGCCTTAAGTTTATCAGCAGCATGGTTTTGACGGATGGGTATGTCGAAGAGCAAAAAAAGGAGTTTCAGGTGGGCAAAAGAGCTTCTGAACGTGCCGGGCTTCTATTTACAACATATTGTGGTCATAATCCAGTAAATTTTACGACCCAGGATGTTCATTCTATGGACCTGACCGATCCATTTGACTGTGACTGCCGAAAACAGTGCTGGAGTTAGATGTTGTTGCCCTTTTCAATCTGGTTTTTTTGTAAACCTGATGAACAATTAACCCTCGTGCTTTTGTACAGTTTGTAAGCTGGAGTTAGATGTTCCTGCCCTTTTCAACTCGGCTGTGACTGTCATATTTTCTTTGAAACAAGGCAAATGGCTTGCCATTCGTTTAATTTAGAGTGAAATATTGTAACAAATCCCAACCAAGGGAAATAACATCACTCTCGCCGGCTGCTTGAGCTCACTGTGCATTACAGAAGCCAAGTGATTAGCCCCCACCAGCACCCACAAACTTATTTCGAACTAGCACATCAAATGGGCTGTAAATTTTCATAGGAAAGGCTGCATGACCGTGACAGATTTGGATTCTGACATTTGGGACCCGCGAGGAAATAGCCTATCCAAGGTGGTGTCGACTTACTAGCCAGTCAACAAACGATTCTGCCTACCAGCCGTTGGATTGACATCCAACATCTGTCGTGTATCTTCTATCTCTTGTCTTCTTCTTCCTCCAGCCGCCCAAACCAAACCACCCCGTCGGCTCCGCCTGCTCCCGCCTCCCATGGCTGGCTGCGCCTCCGCCGCCCTACCGTACGTACCCTCCAACGTTGGCCAGTCCCTCCCTCTATTCCCCCACACGTCCTGTTATTCTCCGGCGACGTCAGCCCCAACACGCACCCGCGCCCGAACCAGTCAACCCTCGTACTCCCCTCCGCCTGCGACTGGACCGGCGCATCTTCAACGGCTCCTGTTCGTTCCGTCCGAGGCCTCGCCGTCGTCCTCCGCCTTGCGGCCTTGGTTCGCTCGCCGTGCGCGGTGCGCCGCCCTCTTGCGTTGTCAACGTCGTCAACAACCGAGAGGAACAAGGAGATGACTGTACGTGGAGAGGATGACAGTAGGGACCCACCAGCGTCATGGCAGTACGCAAGCAAGTGCCTCTATAGTACAAGCCCAAAAATATGGTTCCTCCTAATGGTTGGACATCTGGGGCTCACGCCATTGTCAACGTAGTCAATAAACGAGAGAATTACACTACGAGCGGCTGACACCAGGGACCCAGCAAGTCGCGCAGTTTTTTTTGAGGAACAAGCAGTTGTTATTTATACTAGTTTTAGCGACGGATCAGGGTAACAACGGGGCTGTGCGGGGGCTGTGGCCCGTCTAGCCAGGGTTTTATTTATGTTTACCACATCATGAGCCCAGTTGTGTTTTTTTCTTGCTGAAAATGGCTAGCCCAGTTCTATTTTTTTAAAGAAATACCCAAACAAGGCCTACTTGCTTTATCGGCCCTGCTGGGCTGCAAATCTTTCAAGACGAGGAGAGTTTCATTCGGTTTGCCCAGAAATGGGCTGTACATTTTTAAAACACATCAAACCGGGAATTAGTTTCAATTTTTTTTCATTACAAGATCTTAAATTCCATTGATTTTTATGCGTGGACAATTATTTGGATTTTATATTTATATAAATTATTTTTCAAAATAGTTTGAATGTGAATCGATATTTCTGGATTAAAAACAGTTGACCGCACCGAAATATGCAAAATTTCGTATACTTTTTAACCGTGGCCACAATATGGGGTGTAATGCTAACAAAAAGAAGATGGGCTCCAAAAAAATTCTTAAGAATTAGCAAATGGGCTGTACATTATTAGAAATAATGGCAGATGGGCTGTATGCTGTTTTCCACAGATTTGAGGCTGACTTGTGCGCCTACTACAGGTTGACGCGTATGCTTTCATAAAAAAAAGGTTGACGCACACGCAACGCCCTGTCAACTTAGTCAACACACGAGAGCAGTGACTGTTGGATGTCCATCCAACGGCTGTCGTGCTTCTTCAATCTCTGCTCTTCATGCTCCAGCCGCTCAAACAAGCGCCGGCGGGACTGCCTGCTCCCTCCTCCCGCGGCCGGCTATGCTGCCGCGCAGGCCTCACGGCCCCACCGTACTCCCATCGCTGGCCTAGCCATCCCTCTACTCACCCACACATGCTGTTATTCTCCGGCGACGGCAGACGAACCAGTAAACCCTCGTACTCCTCCGCGTGGGAAACAACTGCCGAGTATTCCCTGGCTCCGTGTCGTTCCCTTCCTAGGCCTCGCCGTCGTCCACCGCCCTGGTGCTCTCGGCGCGGCCTGGTCAACGTGGTCAATGAACGACATCCATCGGAAGTGGACTGTACGTGGAGAGGCTGACAGCTGGGTCCACGGCCGCACGCAAGGAAATGCCTCCTTATTACGCGCAAAATAATGATTCCTCCACCTGACAGCTAGGACCCACAGGAAGGGCCTCTGTATTTCGCGAAAAAAACGTTCCCCCCGCTGACAGGTCGGACCCACCAGCTATATCTTCGCACGCAAGGAAGTGCCTCCTTATTACGCCCAAAAAAATGAATACCCCCTGCTAGCTGGGACCCACCATATTGTTGGGCTAACTTGTGGGCCTACTAAGTTGACGGGGACGGAGGGCTTTGTCAACTTAGTCAATACTCCAGTGACCGTATGATGTCCATCCAACGGCCATAGTGCTTCTTCAACCTCTGGTCTTCTTGCTCCAGCCGCCCAAAGCAGCGCCGGTCGTGCCGCCTGCTCCTGCCTCCCGTGGCCGGCTGTGCTACCGCGGAGGCCTCACCGCCCCCATACTACTCCCACCACTGGCCAGGCCATCCCTCCACTCACCCACACCCCCTGTTATTCTGCGGCGACGGCAGCCTCACACCGCAGCCGAACCAGTGAACGCTCGTACTCCTCTCCGCGTGGGCATCCACTGCCGCGTCTTGCTCGGCTCCGCGTCGTCCCCTTCCTAGGCCTCGCCGTCGTCCACCGCCGTGGTGCTCTCGGCGCGGCGTGGTCAATGTGGTCAACGACCGACTTCCATCGGAAGAGTACTGTACGTGGAGAGGCTGACAGCTGGGTCCACGGCAGCCGCAAGGAAGTGCCTCCTTATTACGCGGAAAATAATTATTCCTCCACCTGACAGCGGGGACCCACCGGACGGGCCACCAGTATTTTGCGAAAAAAATCGTTTCCCCCTGACTGCTGGGACCCACCGGACGGGCCACCGTATTTCGCGAAAAAAACGTTCCCCCCGCTGTCAGCTCGGACCCACCGGAAGTGCCTCCTTATTACGCACAAAAAAATGAATACTCCCCCGGCTAGCTGGGACCCACCTTGGTGGGAGGCTGACTTGTGGGCCTACTAAGTTGACGGGGACGAAGGGCTTTGTCAACTTAGTCAATATGAACGATTCTAGCTCCAGTGACCGTACGATGTCCATCCAACGGCCGTAGTGCTTCTTCAACCTCTGGTCTTCTTGCTCCAGCCGCCCAAAGCAGCGCCGGTCGTGCCGCATGCTCCTGCCTCCCGTGGCCGGCTGTGCTGCCGCAGAGGCCTCACCGCCCCCTACTATTCCCACCGCTGGCCAGGCCCTGCGGCGACGGCAGCCTCACACCGCAGCCGAACCAGTGAACCCTCGTACTCCTCTCCGCGCGGGCTTCCACTGCCGCGTCTTCCCCGGCTCCGCGTCGTCCCCTTCCTAGGCCTCGCCGTCGTCCACCGCCGTGGTGCTCTCCGCGCGGCGTGGTCAACGTGGTCAAGGAACGACTTCCATCGGAAGAGTACTGTACGTGGAGAGGCTGACAGCTGGGTCCACGGCCACAGCCCAGTTTTTTTGTGATTTGCCAAGTAAGTCGCTTTGTCAGGCCTGTTGGGCTGCAAATCTTTCAAGACGAGGAGAGCTTTCATTCGGCTGGCCGAGAAAATGGCCCATCAGTAATGAGAAATGGGCTGTACATTTTTAAAACACATCAAACCGGCAATTAGTTTCAAATATCTTTTTTTCATTTCAAGATTTTAAATTACATTAATTTTTATGCGTGGAGAATTTGTTGGATTTTATATTGATATACATTTATTTTTAAAATCAGTTTGAATGTGAGTCGAAATTTCGGGATTAAAAACAGTTCGGACCGCACCGAAATATGCAAAATTTCGTATAATTTTTTAACCGTGGCCACAATATGGGCTGTAATGCTAACAAAAAGAATATGGGCTCCAAAAAAACCTTAAGAATTAGCAAATGGGCTGTAAATTATTAGAAATAATGGCAGATGGGTTGTATGCTGTTTTCCACAGATTTGAGGCTTTCCTAAAAAAAGGTTGACGCACAAGCACTGACTGTTGGATGTCCATCCAACGGCCGTCGTGCTTCTTCAATCTCTGCTCTTCCTGCTCCAGCCGCTCAAACAAGCGCCGGCGGGACTGCCTGCTCCCTCCTCCCCGCGGCCGGCTGTGCTGCCGCGCAGGCCTCACCGCCCCACCGTACTCCCATCGCTGGCCTAGCCATCCCTCTACTCACCCACACCTGCTGTTATTCTCCGGCGACGGCAGACGAACCAGTAAACCCTCGTACAGTCGTACTCCCCTCCGCGTGGGAAACAACTGCCGAGTCTTCCCTGCCTCCGTGTCGTCCCCTTCCTAGGCCTCGCCGTCGTCCACCGCCGTGGTGCTCTCGGCGCGGCGTGGTCAATGTGGTCAACGACCGACTTCCATCGGAAGAGTACTGTGCGTGGAGACGCTGACAGCTGGGTCCACGGCCGCAGCAAGGAAGTGCCTCCTTATTACGCGCAAAATAATTATTCCTCCACCTGACAGCGGGGACCCACCGGACGGGCCACCGTATTTCGCGAAAAAAACGTTTCCCCCCTGACTGCTGGGACCCACCAGCTACACCTTCGCACGCAAGGAAGTGCGTCCGGGCAAAAAAACAAAACGATTCGCCCCCCTGACTGCTGGGACCCACCAGCTACATCTTCGCACGCAAGGAAGTGCCTGACAGTCGGGACCCACCTGGTCGAAGCGTACGTAGCGTTGTCATTCTGGTCGCGAACGTGTACGTACATATATACTGGTGGATGTAGAGGCGCGCACGTGTCGTAGTAGAGGCGCGCACGTAGCATGTACACGTACGTACAGCGGCCAGGGTGCAAGAAAGAAAATACGGCCACGTATGTGTACATACGGGCGGGGTCTCGAACGCCTACTCGCGCATACGTACGGCGAGGGCTCGTTGACATGGCTGGGTCGGAACGGAGAAACAGCGTCGTCGTCGTGTTCATGGGGAGGCAACGGAATGCGTCGTGTTCATGGGGAGGCAACGAATGCGTCGTGTTCATCGGGAGGCAACGGAACGCGTGGGAGCCAACCGGCTGGGTCGGAACGGAATGCGTGGTCGTGTTCATCGGGAGGGCTTGGACGGAACAGGCGATGGAAACGAGGCCTGGCGTACCGCAGAACGGAGGAAACGGCCTTGTGTTCGACCGGCCACGTTCGAAACGGGATCCTGTTCATCGGGAGGGGTCTGGCGTACCGCAAAACGGACGAAACGGACCTCCTACGGTCGAAACGGGGGTCCTGTTGATCGGGAGGGGTGTGGCGTACCGCAAAACGGACGAAACGGACCTCCTACGGTCGAAACGGGGGTCCTGTTGATCGGGAGGGGTGTGGCGTACCGCAAAACGGACGAAACGGACCTCCTACGGTCGAAACGGGGGTCCTGTTATTGGGAGGGGTGTGGCGTACGCGCAAACATACGCGGACTCGCACGCGGGGATAACTGTTCATCTCCACCGTCGACCTCCTCCAGCCTCCACGGCTCCTGTTCATCCAGCCTCCACCGCGCGCTACTCCACCGACTACTGTTCAACTACCCCTCCACGGGCACCCCTCCACCGTCTACTGTTCATCCAGCCCTCCACACCACAGGGTCTTTTCAACCACCCTCCACGGGCACCCCTCCACCGTCAACTGTTCATCCAGCCCTCCACACCAACGGGGTCTGTTCATCCAGAGCAACGCCACCACTCACTGTTCATCCAACCCCCCCGCAACGCTCACTGTTCATCCCAGAGGCAGCATCGATCGGCTTCAGTTAGCAGCAGTAGCGAAGGAATCGCTCGATCGGGTTCAGTTAACAGCCATCGATCGATCGCTCGGGTTCAGTAACGCGTAGCCTGCAGTGCAATCGCTCGGGTTCAGTTAGAGCCCAACGCCTCGCTCGGGTTCAGTTAGAGCCAACGCCTCGCACACACGCGCGTACGTGTACGAGAGAAACGCGCATCGCTCGACCCCCGACCTCCCACCGTAACCGGGAACTCCCCGAAATTTTCCTCGCCCTCGCTTCTACCACTGTTTTTTCCGTCATGGACGGCCCAAAGAATGTCATGCAGCTGCGTCTCTGGCCCGCCCAGGACGAAAAGCCCATTTTCTGTCATGATTTTTTGTCATAGAAGTAGGAGCCCACCACATCTATGATGATACCGGGTTTTGTCACAATTATCGTCATAGAAGTGTCATATGTATGACATAAAAAAATTTGTTCGGCCCAAAATGTCACGGATGTGTCTTTTTTTGTAGTGATGTTTGATGATGAACGGGCGATAGCTTCCTCTTACGGCCTTCAATTTTTTTCTACGTCTAACGTGCACTACTACAACTGTAATGTGAAATTTTTGAAAATTCAAGGGGTCATTCGATCTTTTAAAGACATTTAAGTGAATTTCTAGCCAGTTAATGACCGTAATTCAAATTTGAACTACATCTACATGCAACGCGTAACCAAAACGGTTTAAAAAAAATCATATTTATGTACTTGTATGCGAGTTAATTCCATGTGCAGTAAACTAGAAGGAATTTTCAAACATATTTGTATCACGACATGGACACATATGCATGAATACGTATGCATGGAGTGGCATGGCATTTTAATTCCAAAAAAAAAATCAGAAACACATGAAACCTTGGTTGATGTAATGTCATCCCACCAAGATGATGTGGTAAAGAAATTGGCATGTTTGCCGAAAGTTTGGACACACACCCCTCACAAACCGGAGCAACTCGCTAGAAGGTTCGTGGTTCCGAGAGGGAACAATGCATGTTTGATGACGAACGGGAGATAGCTTCCTCTTACGGCCTTCAAATTTTTTCTACGTCTAACGTGCACTACTACAACTATAATGTGAAATTTTGGAAAAATTTAGGGGTCATTTGACCTTTTAAAGACATTTAAGTGATTTTCTAACAATTTAATGACCGTAATTCAAATTTGAACTACATCTACATGCAACGCCTAACCAAAACATTTCGAAAAATCATATATGTGTACTTGTGTGCGAGTTAATTCCATGTGCAGTAAATTAGAAGGAATTTTCAAACATATTGGTCTCACGACATGGACACATGCATACGTACGCATGGAGTGACATGGCATTTTAATTCAAAAAATAGAAAAATGATGAGAAACACATGAAACCTTGGTTGATGTAATGTCATGCCACCAAGATGATGTGGTAAAGAAATTGGCTTGTTTGACGAACGTTTGGACACGCACCCCTCACAAATCGGAGCAACTCGCTAGAAGGTTCGTGGTTCCGAGAGGGAACAATGCATGTTTGATGACGAACGGGAGATAGCTTCCTCTTACGGCCTTCAAATTTTTTCCTACGTTTAACGTGCACTAATACAACTGTCATGTGGAAAATTGGTAAATTTCAGGGGTCATTTGACCTTTTAAAGACATTTAAGTGATTTTATAACCATTTAATGACCGTAATTCAAATTTGAACTACATCTAAATGCAACGCCTAACCATAACGGTTTGAAAAATCATATTTTTTGTCTACTTGTGTGCGAGTTAATTCCATTTGCAGTAAATTCGAAGGAATTTTCAAACATATTGGTGCAAGGCATGGGCACATGCATGGAGTGCATGCCATGGCATTTTAATTCCAAAAAAAATTAAAAAATGATCAGAAAAACATGAAACCTTGCTCGATTTAATGTCATGCCACCAAGATGATGTGGTAAAGAAATTGGCATGTTTGACGAAAGTTTGGACACACACCCCTCACAAACCGGAGCAACTCGCTAGAAGGTTTATGGTTCCGAGAGGGAACAATGCATGTTTGATGACGAACGGGAGATAGCTTCGTCTTACAGCCTTGAAATTTTTTCGACGTCTAGCGTGCACTACTACAACTGTAGTGTGAAATTTTGGAAAATTCTAGGGGTCATTTGACCCTTTAAAGACATTTAAGTGATTTTCTAACCATTTAATGACCGTAATTCAAATTTGAACTACATCTACATGCAACGCCTAACCAAAACGGTTTGAAAAATCATATTTGTGTACTTGTGTGCGAGTTAATTCCATGTGCAGTAAATTAGAAGGAATTTTCAAACATATTGGTCTCACGACATGGACACATGCATACGTATGCATGGAGTGACATGGCATTTTAATTCAAAAAAAATAGAAAAATGACCAGAAACACACGAAACCTTGGTTGATGTAATGTCATGCCACCAAGATGACGTGGTAAAGAAATTGGCATGTTTGACGAACGTTTGGACACATGCCCCTCACCAACCGGAGAAACTTGCTAGAAGGTTTGTGGTTCCGAGAGGGAACAATGCATGTTTGATGACGAACGAGAGATAGCTTCCTCTTCCGGCCTCAAATTTTTTCCTACGTTTAACATGCACTAATACAACTGTCATGTGAAAATTTGGTAAATTTCAGGGGTCATTTGACCTTCTAAAGACATTTAAGTGATTTTCTAACCATTTAATGACCGTAATTCAAATTTGAACTACATCTACATGCAACGCCTAACCAAAACGGTTTGAAAAATAATATTTTTGTGTACTTGTGTGCGAGTTAATTCCATGTGTAGTAAATTCGAATGAATTTTCAAACATATTGGTGTCAAGGCATGGGCACATGCATGGAGTGCATGCCATGGAATTTTAATTCCAAAAAATAAAAAAATGATCAGAAAAACATGAAACCTTGTTTGATTTAATGTCATGCCACCAAGATGTTGTGGTAAAAAAATAGGCCTGTTTGACGAAAGTTTGGACACACACCCCTCACAAACCGGAGCAACTGACTAGAAGGTTCGTGGTTCCCAGAGGGAACAATGCATGTTTGCTGATGGATGGGAGATAGCTTCCTCTTACGGCCTTCAAATTTCTTCCTACGTTTAACGTGCACTTATACAACTGTCATGTGAAAATTTGGAATTTTTCAGGGGTCATTTGACCTTTTAAAGACATTTAAGTGATTTTCTAACCATTTAATGACCGTTATCAAATTTGAACTACATCTACATGCAACTCCTAACCAAAATGGTTTGAAAAATCATATTTTTATGTACTTGTGTGCGAGTTAAAAAATCATCAGACGATGTAAATATCTGGTGTTCAAAAAAGAAAATGTAAAGATCTGGCAAGACAACCGCCCCCCACATGATTGCACTCTATCTCGCGGCTCGAGGTTTGGTAGGTGATTGGCGGGGATCATTAATCGGACATGGTTCTGTATTGGAAATCGTCGGCTATTATGTTCACACATGGATTTGCTGCGGGAATTGTGTGTAATTCAAACTACAGTACTCATAAATTCCGGCGACCGGCGTGTGTACTGTCCCCGTCGATCTAGATTCCGGCCGCCAATATATACTACATTGCTCACATCGTCCCTCTTGCATTCTCATCTACATCCTCCCCTCGCTCGCCCCCTCTCTCTTCCTCTCTCTCTCAAATCTCTGCCATGGCGCCGCCGGTCTGCCCACGCGCCGACGAGGAGTCGCCGCCCCCTGAGGACGCTCACTAGATTAGCAGCGACGAGGACCCCTACGCACCGCCTGACGAGGTTGCGCCGGACTGTCGGTTGGAACGACACCTATGGGATTGTTGGGATCCCTTCTACGGTCGGCGGGCGCGGGGTCGTGTGGAGAGCAGGTTTAGCAGCAAGCACACAGATCGTTTACCCAGGTTCGGGCCGCGAGGATTCGTAAAACCCTAGTCCTGCTTTGGTGGATGTATTGAGTGTTCTTGAGCTTTCAAGCTAGCTACCGTCGCTGCGTAGTTCCAAAAAGCCGAATCCCTCTCCTGGTCGCCTCGGGCCTCCTTTTATAGGGAAAAGGGGTTGCCACAGTGGCACATAGGAGGTGGAAACGCCTACAGTGCATGAGCTTATCGCACGGCATTACGGGACAAAGTGCATTAAATGCACTATGTAGGTGTCCATTAGCTTTATCGGGGACGGGAACGAGGCCCGTCCCGTCCGTCGCCGCTCCACCTTGCTTCGATACGCGCCCAGGCCAGCGATGCATGCAGTGCCATGTAGGCAGGCAGGCTGCTGAGGTGGCGCGGCGGTAGGGCCTTCATGAAGATCCGCATGCCACCACGCAGGTGCTTGCTGATTTGGCCTGGAAGCTGCATGTTGCCACGCAGGTGCCTGCCCAGCTGGTCGGGCTGGCAGCTACATGCGAACGGTGGTGGAGTCTTGGTTGGTGCGGGCCTGGTAGTGCCCCCCTGACGCCCTCAGCAAGGGCCTTGCCAGGGGCCTTGCCGTGGCGTCGCAGTCGTCCCCGGCAAGACGCTTGCCGGGGGTCTTGGGGGTTTCCTTGTCGAGGATCTCGCCGAGGGTCGTCGTCTTATGATCCACATCTGATCTTGTATGTTTATGATCTTGACAAAGATCTGCATGCCACCACGGAGGTGCTTCCCGAGCCCTGGTCCCAACGTAGTTGGTTGCGTTGGAACCTGTGGGCTCAAGGGTGGCTCGCTCTGTTGGCGTTGGGCAAGTTGCCCCGGCAAGGCTCTTGCCGGGGCCGCGGAGGGTCTTGCCGGGGGAGTCCACCTTGCCCCCTCTGCTCTTTGTGTCTCTGGTCTTGGCGTTGCCTCTGATCGCCTTGCGCCTTTGGCTTCTCTCCGGCTTCCCTCCCCTGCCCTGCTTAGTGTGGTCGTGGGCGCGGCTCCGACTGTCCATGCACAAGTAAAGGGGTAAAAAGGAGCGCCCCTACTTCTGTACACCGACAGGAGCGCCCGGGCCTGGGCCACACATAAGCGCGACACGTTGTTGGGCCAGGCCCAAAACGGTGGGCGGGCAGTTCATGGGGGATTTCACCACAGTAATTTTTCGTCCGCCATGCTTCCCCACGACTCGCGTTGAACGTGAGACGTGGAGGGGTGTGCGTGACGTGGTGTCATGTGTGGGGCGGTTCCCGCACGCATGCGTCACATCACAGTTAATGGGAAAAGAGGCGGCCCGCACCTTCCCCGTAAAAAGGAATAACCGCGGGCGCGCTGCTCATTTACCCCTGCATCTTCTTCAATCTCGGAACCGCCGTCCCCTTCTCCTTCCTTCCCTAAGCTTTTGCCTTTGCTCGCCGCCACTGCGCCTTTGCTGTCCTTCGCCCCTCGCTTCTCGCAGCCGCCATGGCTCCCAAATCCACCAAGGGCAAGGGAGTAGCCAAAGATGCCTGGGCGACGGAGCCGCCGGAGAGTGAGCAGGCGGCGCGAAGGACGCAGCTCGCCTACTTCCCCTCGACGGTCGACGCGGTCGAACTGCGGGACTACTTCAAGCCCCTGTGGGGGTGCAAGACGGGAGGCGAGACGACGGGGCATCCGGCCACGCGCGTCATCCCCGCCAATTGCACCGAGGCCGCCCCAAATAGGTATCCATTCTTCGTCGATTACTTCTCTTGCGGCCTCTGCCCCCCCTTCTCTGATTTCTTCAATGACGTCATGCACACCTATGGCTTCCACCTTCTGGATTTTACTCCAAATGCCGTGGCATGCATGGCTCTCTTTGCGCACCTCTACGAGGGTTTCGCCGGGGTGCATCCCAACACGGCGCTCTTCTGCCACTACTTCTTCCCTCGGATCCAACCGGGGGGCGCCATTTCCGGTTGCGTCGCCTGGATCCCGCAGTCCAAGGGAGCATACCCGGAGGGTGCCCACAAGGAGAGGTGGGAAGAATGGCGGGGCCGGTGGTGCTGGATTGAGGAGGATGATCCACAAGATTTCTGCCAGGTTCGCCAGGCGCCGCCGGTTCAGCGAAGCGATTGGAGCGATGTTGATGCCGACGATGTGAAGCTCACGGTCGCCACCACCAGGATTCTTCACCTCACTGAGGCCAGGCTCACCCTTGAGATGATCAGGGCGGATTTCATCCGCCGCCGAATCGCTCCGCTGCACCAAGGGGAGGCCGGCCTGGCTTTTCACGAACGCCGCCGACATCATGAGGCTCCGCCCCGGCCTCGACCACAACCTCACGGTGATGAGGCACGCCCATCTCTGCCGACGGCTCTTTCAGCTCGACGTGAACCACGATGGCGAGGTCGAGCGGTCCGACAAGGCCGTGAGGGCCGCCGCGAAGGCCGGCAAGGTCGCCATGGGGCCCTTGTTTAAGTTGCCGGCGGGAGTGTTCCCGCTGAGCAACAACTCTCGCCGGACCGACATCATCGCCATGATGCCGGACTTCAACGCGTATGGTTTTGACCTGAGCTAGGTCGAGCCGGAGGAAATTCAAGTGCAGGAGTTCTTCGACACCTTGCATGAGGGGTACGTCACCGCCGAGCCGCGGCTCGTCTAGGACACCACCCAGGCGGAGCTGGACTACAACGCCGCCAGGGCGGCGGAGGCGGAGCTCGCCAAGGAGGCCGGCAGCGCCGGCGGCATGGAGGACAAAGCCACGACCAAAGTAGAGTAGAAGGAGCTCGCCCAGTGGGCGGAGGCCGCTGGGGAGGCCAGCAGCGCCGGCACCAGGGCTCCTCTCGTCGAAGATGTTGTCGGTGAGTCGTCGTCGGAGGAGGCCGAGGAGGAGGAGGCCGTGGCCGTCGACCCTCCAGCCATGGGGAGAGGGCGGGTTCTGCGGCGGGCCACCTCCGGCGAGCCGGTCCGGCCCGGCAGGGCCGCGCAACTGCGGCAGGCCCAGGAGACGTCCGCGCGCCAGACAAGGGCCGCAGCAGCGAAGAAAGTGGTGAAGGCCGCGGTGGCAAAGAAGAAGGCATCCGCTTCTTCCTCGTCCAAGCGCGTTCAGACGCCACCTCCTTCCCCTCCTCCGGCAGACGTTGACGCGGAGGTCACCTTTGACTTCGGATCCCTCAGCCCAAGGAGGAAGAGGAAGGCAGTAGAGGAGGAGGAGGAGGAGTAAGCTTTTTATTCCCCCTTTTTGTCATCTCCGTTTCCTCAAACAATGCCGCTTATCTTGAATTACTTTCATTTTGCAGGGACGTGGAGACGCTGGCCCAGAGGGTGAAGAGGGCCAGGACCTCAACGAGCAGCCAGCCCCCAGCTGGCGCCTCCGGCACACCACTGGTGGTGTTGAGCAGTCCGGACAGCAGCCCCCGGCCCAACCCCCAGCATGAGTCCATCACTTGCCCTCCGCCAACGTGTGTTGGGGGTACAATCAGTTGGCGCTGACCTTGCCACGGTTGCAGGAGGAGAACAGCAACAGGAGGAGCCATAGAGGGCTACCCCCAACACGCCGCCCCGAGGGGCGTCCCTGGCAAGGGCGCCAGGCACCGAGCCCATGCACACGGAGGAGGAGGAGGAGGCGAACTCGGGCGCTGGTGGCTTTGTCTCGGCGCCAAATGATGGCGGGGAGGGGACCTCTGCTTCCTAGCCCGGCACGGGTAAGCCACTCGCCTTCCGTTCCTGTTTGCTTTTTCTTCTTTCTGACCCCTGGTCTTGGCCTCGCCTCATCCCCTTCTCAGTATCTAGATCCCCCTTCGGCGGACCTAGAGGACATCGACACCGTCATCGAGGATGTCGCCAAGGATGCCGCAGCGGAGGCCGAGAAGATCACCGCCGAGGAGGCCGCCAAGGGCGTTGCTGAGGACGCCGCCAAGGGGTCCGCCGGGGAGCCCGGCAAGGGGCCTGCCGGTGAGGCCGGTAAGGGGCCTGCCGGGGAGGCTGGCAGGTCCGCCGCCGAGGAGGAGGTGGTCGATGACCATCCTTCTTCCTCTTCTGCCTCTGGCTCCGGCAGGTATCTGAAGGTGAGCGACGACCTTTTCGTCCACCTCCCAGGAACGTCGAGCTCCAGGGCGCCCGTTGAGGGCGAGGTGTTCGATGAGGAGGTGCTTGCCGCCGCCGGGCTCGAGGTTGTCGACGAGCCGAGCGCCGGTGGCGATGGTTCCCGGAGGAGCGGCTTCTCCAGGCCATGGGCGCCAACTTTCGGAAGCTCCAGGCGCTCCACCACGCCCGCCTGGACAAGGCCAAGTCTAGGGCGGCAACGGTGGACAAGGCGGAGGTGGACCTCAAGGTGCGCGTCGCCGAGACGCAGACTTGGTTCCTCCAAGCTTGCGAGGAGCTGAGGGCCGCCCAGGGCGAACTGGCCAAGTGTGAGGTGGAGCTCACCATGAAGCGGTCCGACATTGAGAAGGCCCAGGAGACGGCAGAGAACTTGGCCGCCGCAGCCGAGGCCACTCGAGCCCAGCACCAGGCCGCACTGAACTCCCAGGAGGAGGACCTTGCCGCGCGTGAGGAGAAGCTTGCCGCAACACTCCGCAGCAAGGATGAGGAGGTGGAGAAGCTCGTCGTGCAGCGGACCCGAGAGCTGGAGCAGAGGCACAGGGAGGCGCTCGATGCCCAGGCTCTGGTTCACGTCGGCAGGGTGAAGGAGCTGGATGTGGAGCGGGACGAGCTGAAGGAGCAGGCCCTGAAGCTGTCCAAGGAGAAGGACACGCTCAACGGTGCCCTGACGGAGGCGCAGGGCGCTGCCGTCAGCAGGGCCGAGGAACTCTCCGAAGCCAACAACTCCATCAAAGACCTGAAGCTGAAGCTGGAGGGCCTTGAGGAGATGCTCTCAGAGGCCAAAGCTCGGGAGGAGACCCTGGCCAAGGATCTGGAGGCCGAGAAGCTGCAGCGGAAGAATGAAGCCGCCGGCCACAAGGATTTTGTGGAGGGCGAGAATCGCTGGATCAGCCGCCTCGAGGACGTCGCCGGCAGGATCACCACGCAGCTGGCTACCATGGGGATGCCAAATGTGAGGTATGCCCCAGAGCGCAGCGGGACTCCCAACGCCAAGTTGACCCTATTCTTCGAGGGTGTCCTCGGGGCCCTGGAGCAGCTTCCCTCCAACCGGGCGGCCTCCCTGGCCGATGAGTCCCGGAGGCTTTGCCGGGGTGCCATGACCAAGGTCCTCGCCAAGGTGGCGCACTGGAATCCTGACCTCGACTTTGAAGCTGCGCTGGAGAGCTTGTCGGAGGATGCGGACATCGCGGCGCTCAAGGAGCGTATCAAGCCCATCATCAGACGCATCGACGAAATCCAGAGGGTGGAGGGCCAGCGCCGGGACTAGGCACCCAGTTTCTCATTGCCGCTGCAGGTTCATGACCAAGACAATTTCTATCTTTAGTTAGAACCGTGACAACAATTTATGTAATATAACTCTGCAGTACTTTAGATACAATGCATGTTATTTCCCTGTTCGATTTTCCTTTGTACGTCCACCCTACATTAACTTGGTAGGCTCGCCGGCGCGTAAACCCAGGACGGCGTCTTGAGGACGGATCCCCATTGGCCTGCCGAGTGTGCTTGCAGCTGAGCGAACCACCTTGCCGCCCCAACGCGTCCGCTCGAACTGTCGAGCTTGACTCGAGTCAGAATCGAGAGCGCTGCCTGTTGCGGAAGGCTACCCTGCCACTCTCGACGCGGCCGCTTGAGCTGTTGAGCGGACTCGAAACAGAACAAGGGCGTTGCCAATCACGGGAGGGCCCCTTTGCGTGCAGGTTTCCATACAAAGAACGAGATCTCCGAGGGGAATAACCTCTTATGTAAATAGGAAATTGCTTAAAGTTTCGTATGACTTAGCTTTCCTGGCGCCGCAACGGCGTCCTTCGCGCTTGCAGGCAGCGCCATCCCCTTGGCCGTCCTCTTCTGTAGAAACCATGGCCACGAGGAATTGCTAGGCTGGCTGCTAGACCAGATTCTCACAACTGCGCCATCCCTACTTGGCGCGCCAAAGATGTCGGTGGGAACAACACCTATGGGATCGCTGGGATCCCTTCTACGGTCGGCGGGCATGGGGTCATGAGGAGAGCAGGTTTAGCAGCAAGCACACGGATCGTTTACCCAGGTTCGGGCCGCGAGGATGCGTAAAACCCTAGTCCTGCTTTGGTGGATGTATTGAGTGTTCTTGAGCTTTCAAGCTAGCTACCGTGGCTACATAGTTCCAAAAAGCCGAATCCCTCTCCTGGTCGCCTTGGGCCTCCTTTTATAGGGAAAAGGGGTTGCCACAGTGGCACACAGGAGGTGGAAAGGCCTACAGTGTGTGAGCTTTTCGCACGGCATTACGGGACAAAGTGCATTAAATGCACTATGTAGGTGTCCATTAGCTTTATCGGGGACGGGAACGAGGCCCGTCCCGTCCGTCGCCGCTCCTCCTTGCTTCGACACGCGCCCAGGCTAGCGATGCATGCAGTGCCATGTAGGCAGGCAGCCTGCTGAGGTGGCGCGGCGGTAGGGCCTTCACGAAGATCTGCATGCCACCACGCAGGTGCTTGCTGATTTGGCCTGGAAGCTGCATGTTGTCACGCAGGTGCCTGCCCAGCTGGTCAGGCTGGCAACTGCATGCAAACGGCGGTGGAGTCTTGGTTGGTGCGGGCCTGGCAGTGGCCCCGCTGACGCCCTCGGCAAGGGCCTTGCCGTGGCGTCGCAGTCGTCCCCGGCAAGACGCTTGCCGGGGGTCTTGTGGGTTTCCTTGGCGAGGATCTCGCCGAGGGTCGTCGTCTTCTGATCCTCATCTGATCTTGTATGTTTATGATCTTGACAAAGATCTGCAAGCCACCACGGAGGTGCCTCCCGAGCCCTGGTCCCAACGTAGTTGGTTGGGTTGGAACCTGTGGGATCAAGGGTGGCTCGCTCTGTTGGCATTGGGCAAGTTGCCCCGGCAAGGCTCTTGCTGGGGGAGTCCACCTTGCCCCCTCTGCTCTTGGTGTCTCTGGTCTTGGCGTTGCCTCTGATCACCTAGTGCCTTTGGCTTCTCTCCGGCTTCCCTCCCCTGCCCTGCTTAGTGTGGTCGTGGGCGCGGCTCCGACTGTCCGTGCACAAGTAAAGGGGTAAAAAGGAGCGCCCCTACTTTTGTACACCGACACGCCCCCCCCCCCAACTTTGGATTGGTTTTGGGGCCACTACAATCTTTGTATGTGGAAGTCGCTGCCGCCGGCTGAGAAAGCCATGCAAGTGGCATTCAAGAAGGAGACGGCGGAGGAGGAAGCCAGGTACCAGGCGGCTTGTGAAGCCAGTGATGCCGCCTGGAAAAAGGAGGCAGCGGAGCTTTGGTGGCGGGTGCGTCGTTGTGCCGAGGAGGTGTACGAAGACGGGTATTTCGCGAGGAAGGTCATAGGCGCTGGGCGCCTCGTCGCTGCGTGGAGGTGGACCGATAAGCTCCAGCGTGCCACCGACGAGGAGCTCCGGTGGGCGCCCAACGGAATGGTAAGATCGACCGCGCGCGTCCGCCAGCAAGAGGCAGATCGGTACGTCAAGCGCTGCAAGGCGGAGGAGTCGGAGTACTGCCTCCGCACTGGGAAGACGCCGCGCACCAGGGAATTGCTGGCGAGGGGCTGCCGGAATACTGGCCCCAGGAGGGATTATTAGTTTTAGTATTGTTCGTTTTCAATTTTATGCATTGTACCTAGTAGTTAAGTATCATCACGTATATGTGATGATATTATATATATATATATATTTTTTGTGATGATCTAATGAACAATTAATATATATATATATATATATATATTATGAATTCCATTTTCTATCTGTTTTTCTATACTAATTTGAATCTAGCTGTTATCATCCACATATACAGAATGGAAAGCGTATATACACACATTGAAACAGAACATATAAGAATGGAAAACAGAGTACACACATTGAAATAGAGCAATAAACAGAGCAATACTATGATTGCTGTGAATACAAAGCTATCCACGTTGAAACAACTTTTCAAAATAAAACGCGTCCATGAGACCATGACCAGCAGCCCTTGCCTAGGGTAGCTCTTGGCTCTGCCTGAACTCGTGCAGGCATTCGTCCAAGCGGTCGACATGCTCGCGGTACATCTGGAGCGCAATCTCGAGCTCCAAGTTGGCTATTTCATCGGAGATCAGCAGCTTGAGGATGCGACGGCCATGTTCCTCTACTGCGCCCAGGTGGACGCCCGGGCCAAGGAGGCGGTCGAGCCTACGGACAAGCGCGTTGGCATCCAGCGGGCCGCGGACAAGGCGAACGGCGGCACCCATGCGAACGGCGCGGCGGGCGTCCGGTGCAAAAGTACGGCGTGGCCGACATCTGGTGCAAGTACGGCGCTGAGGGCCTCTGCCCACTCCTGGCGAGGAATGGGGGTACTGACGTGACGTGTACCCAACTGCGACGCCGTGTCGACAGCAGGCAAGCGCCGATGGATCCGCTCTTGCTATGCGGCGCGCCGCACCTCTCGCTCTGTGGTGCTCCAACGGCCTCGCCATGTGGCGAGCCGCAGCCTATCGGTGCGGACAGGCCTAGCTTGCTCTGCGGCGCGCCATCGATCATGTTGTGCGGCGAGCTGCAGCCTGTCGGCGCTGACATGCCTATCTTGATCCGCGGCGCTATAGCACCATGCGCCAAAGGTCTGCTCAACCCTGGCGATGACGCGCATCACAGCGTCGTCCATCGCGTTGCTGGGGAGCGCCTCGGCCTCGATGGGCCGTGGCGCCTACTCGTTTTCCTCGTCGACGAGGTTGCTGGCAGAGGCGGCGCTTTGGTGGGTTGGCATGCTTGGAAAAGGAGGATGTGCTACAGGCTGCGCTTGTCGCCTCCGTGCGTCGCGTGCCCCCTATGCGCAATATAGCAGGGTGGTGGGAAACAGGTGAGGAATTGGCGGGAAACGGTGGCATGTTCATAAAACACCATCAACTAATGGAAACTTAGCATCGAGCTAGCACAAGAAGTAGATGATGATCAGATGAACACATTCCACACTAGGGATCCCGCCGGTGATGAATTCATCAACTCCAAACGGTTGAATACTAGCAAGCGTTTGCCCACAACACACACGACCAATTCCATCACAAATGGGTTGGATGGATCAACTGTATGCCACGTATCGCACATTGTCAAAAAGTAATGCGGTAGACCTTCTTTAACATGTGTTAAAGAATTAAAAAATAAATAAATAACAAGGACCTCGAGGTTAAATTAGCTGAGGGAATGGGGCATTTCGATCAGTTGACCAAAATGACCCATCCCATCACCTAATTTAACATCGACACAACTTCCCATCTAGTCACCCATTCGACCGCTGCTCCAGCCTGAGCACACTTAACTTGATAGTTTTCTTACATGAGCTACTAGTGGAACAACTAGTCCTTGCTGATAGGAATGCCTCTTCGCATCCTTATGGCGTATCCGGATGACCGCCCGTCCCACAATGGCCAATAGATGTTGTGTAGACAGAGCATATCGCATATGTCTTATTAGAAGCAATCGTCTGCATTATTATCAGTCTACGCACACATTTCTGATTACAGACCTGTTTGCCGCGTATCACACACTTCTTGTTATATTGAACCGTTTATGTTCTCTTGCCTAATCACAAATAGTTCATCCGAGTGAACCGTATGCTGTACATTGCACACACCTTTGATCTAGCTGATCGTTTCTTTTGTGTTGCCTAATCACAAACAGTTCATCCGAGTGAATCGTATGCTGTGTATCGCACACGCCTCCATCTGGCTGCCCGTTTCTTTTGTTCCTCCTCATCGCAAACAGTTCATTGAACTGAACCATATGCCCTTCCTCGCACACGCAACTAAAACCTGAACCGTGTTTGATGCATCCGTCATCGCATATGTTTTACACATTTTTGACGGTTTTCATACAGCACCATTTGCGATTATGGCATCACACACAGTTTCTCGAAGGGTCTCTGATCGTAGTGTCGCGATAGCAGCATCCTGCAGTAGAGACAAGTGCTCCCTGGGTGGTTTTGGTAATTAATGTCAACATATCTCTTGTTGGACTAATGTTTTTATCTAGTATATTTCAGATAAGTTCAACAAATGGAGTGGCGTGGACAAGAGGATGTGGAACCCCTTCTAGATGCTAAGATAGAAGATTGGCAAAAGCTCAAAAGCTCAAGACCCTACTTTTTCATTTCAGTGATCTAAGATCACATTGAGTCCATAGGAAAGCCAATACTATTAAAAGGGGATGAGGTGTTGCTTAATGGCTTGCTTGCTCAAAATGCTGAGTGATATGCTCCAAAACCCTCAACCACTTTCTCATATCCACATATGTCCCAAACCAAAAGTCAAACTCGGCCCTACCGATTTGATCTATCCGGCGCCGCCGAGTTCACTTGACATAGCCAATGCCACAAACCCTAATCTATTCGGTCTCACCGATGGATCTCGGTCTCAACGAGATGGGCTTGCAAACTCTCTGTTGCCTGTTGCAATTATTTCGGTCGCACCGAGATAAGCAATCGGTCCCACCGAGTTTGCCTGACTAACTCTCTATTTTGCTTATTACCAAAATCGATCTCACCGAGTTTGCATAATCGGTCAAACCGAGATGAGATTTTACCCTAACCCTAGCACATCGGTCCCACCGATTTGATCATCTCGGTCCCACCGAAAAGCCTAACGTTCACATTTTGAACTGAATCGGTCCGACCGAGTTTTATGATTCGGTCCCACCGAGTTTGGTAAATCGTGTGTAGCGGTTAGATTTGTGTGGAGGCTATATATACCCCTTCACCCACTCTTCATTCGGAGAGAGAGCCATCAGAACGCTTACACTTCTAGCATATATTTTCTGAGAGAGAACCACCTACTCATGTGTTGAGACCAAGATATTCCATTCCAACCACAAGAATCTTGATCTCTAGCCTTGCCCAAGTTGCTTTCCACTCAAATCATCTTTCCACCAAATCCAAATCTGAGAGAGAGAGAGAGAGTTGAGTGTTTGGGAGACTATCATTCGAAGCACAAGAGCAAGGAGTTCATCATCAACACACCATCTATTACCTTTTGGAGAGTGGTGTCTCCTAGATTGGTTAGGTGTCACTTGGGAGCCTCCGTCAAGATTGTGGAGTTGAACCAAGGAGTTTGTACGGGCAAGGAGATCGCCTACTTTGTGAAGATCTACCCTAGTGAGGCAAGTCCTTCGTGGGCCATGGCCATGGTGGGATAGACAAGGTTGCTTCTTCGTGGACCCTTCATGGGTGTAGCCATCCGTGGACTCGCGCAACCATTACCCTTCGTGGTTTGAAGTCTCCACCAACATGGATGTACGATAGCACCACCTATCGGAACCACGCCAAAATCTCCGTGTCTCCAATTGCGTTTGCACACTCCAATCCCATCCCTTTACTTTCTTACAAATTGCATGCTTTACTTTCCGCTGCTCATATACTCTTGCCATGCTTGCTTGAATGTATTGTGAATGTTTAAACTTGTGCTAAAACTCTACCTTTACTTAAAGAAAATAAAAACTGCAACTTTTCTTTGTTAAGAGTCTATTCACCCCCCCCCTCTAGACACCTCTTCTCGATCCTTTCAATTGGTATCAGAGCATTGGTCTCCATTGCTTTGGTTTAAACACCTTTGGAGGAAGAAGGATGAGTCTACGTTGGGGAGTCTTAGACGTAGAGTGCCTATTCTTGATGGAGAGTTCTTTCATGAGTGAAAAAATGAGATGCTTGTGATTTTCAATGAATATCATTTGAACAAGTACATTACTAGCCCTTGTGCACCTCATGTTGATCCTTTGCATCCTACCCTTTATGAGTCTATTGACATGATTCACAACCTTAGAACTGTTAATCTTATCACTAGAGGTTTTCCTAGAAACTTGATTGGATGTTTGCTTGCTCTTGATTGTGCCTACACTATATGGAGATTCCTTGAGGAACAATTTCCAAACTATTCCTTGAAAAACTTAGATGATATTCTTCATAAGTCTACTGCTTTCACTAAGATGAGTCCTAATGATCATAAGTATGGTGATTGTTTGTTTGAGCTTCGTGATCTTATGTGTGCCAAAGGAGATGTTGGAATCATCAGCAATATCATTTCTGAAGTCATTAGAATCCATAAAGATGCACATTTTTATAGTCGTAAATCTAATGAATCACCCTCTCTAGGAATTGATCCATCACAAGACGATGTTGAACATGGATACTATGATGAGGATGATGATAGTGAATTTGATCTCAATGAGTCGATGAGACACTTTGGTCTTATGGCAAATCTTCGAGGCTACATGGCTAGAGGAAAGGAATGGGTCCTTGATAGTGGATGTACCGATCGTATGACCAGAGACAAGGACATGTTTCGTGAGCTTGCTGAAAACAATGGCCCTCGAAAGTATGTCACTTTTGGTGATAACTCAAAGGGTAAGGTGGTTGGCCTTGGTAAGGTGGCCATCTCACATGATAGCTCCATAAAAAATGTTATGCTCGTTGAATCTCTTGGATATAATCTACTTTCTGTATCTAGACTTGCTGACTTTGGTTTCAATGTCCTATTTACTGAAGTAGATTGCCAAGTGTTTCATAGAGATAACCACAATATGGTCTTTACCGGTTTACGTAGAGGTGATCTTTACATTGTTGATTTCACTAAAAAGGCTCAACCTAGAACTTGCTTAATTGCTAAATCTTCTAAAGGTTGGTTGTGGCATACAAGATTAGGTCATGTGGGCATGAGAAATCTTGATAAGCTTATTGAAGGTGATCACATCCTTGGAGTAAAAGATGTTATATTTGACAAGGATAGATTGTGTAGTGCTTGTCAAGCAGGAAAATAAGTTGGAGGAAGTCACCCCGTGAAGAACATTATGACCACGAGAAGACTACTCGAGCTACTTCATATGGATCTCTTTGGTCCCAATGCCTATAAAAGTCTCGGTGGTAACTCATTTGGTCTAGTCATAGTCGATGATTTTTCAAGATTTACGTGGGTGTTCTTTCTTGATGATAAATCGCAGGTCCAAAAGATCTTCAAGAACTTCGCTAGGAAGGCCCAAAATCAATTTGAAGTGAAGATCAAGAAGGTTCGAAGCGACAATGGAACGGAATTCAAGAACGCAAATGTGGATGCCTTTCTTTACGAAGAAGGGATTTCACATGAGTTCTCGGCTACGTATACGCCTCAACAAAATGGACTTGTTGAGAGGAAGAACCGGACTCTTATCGAGATGGCGAGAACGATGCTTCATGAGTACAAGATGCCAAAACACTTTTGGGCGGAAGCAGTTGAGACAGCTTGTCATGCAACAAATCGCTTGTATCTTCACAAGCTACTCGGCAAGACGGCATACGAGCTTCTCACCGGTAACAAACCCGAAGTTGGATACTTTCTAGTATTCGGCTCAAAGTGCTACATTCTTGATAAACAAACCCCTAAATCTCATGAGGGTTTCCTACTCGGTTACGGATCAAACTCTCACACTTACCGTGTCTACAAAAATTTCACCCGAAAGGTTGAAGAGACGGTAGATGTGAAGTTTGATGAATCTAACGGCTCGCAAGTAGAGCAATTGCCAATTGATGTAGGAGTCAAAGACCCTTCGGAAGCGATCCAAGACTTGTCTATTGGCAAGATTCATCCAACGGAGGTGAAGGAGAGTACCTCATCTATCCAAGTGGAAGCTTCTACTTCACGACAAGGTGAACCAAGAGTTGACATGGAAGCATCCACAAGCGGGACACACCAAGATGAAGACAACGAGGAAGTACACCAAGATGAACCTCATCAACCTCCTTCACCACCACGAGAAGAGAACGACAACGCCAATAATGAAGAAGGCCAAGAAGAAGAACAAGATGATGAAGAAGATGTTCCACCCCGACCCAAGCAAAAGCTCTCACGAGTTCGAGCAAGAGTTTCAAGAGACCATCCCGTCGAGAAAATCTTCAATGATATCCAAACCAAGAGAATCACTCGCTCTAAGACTCGTTTGGCTAATTTTTGTGAACATTATTCATTCATCTCTAGAATTGAACCTATGAAGGTTGAAGAAGCATTGGAAGATCCGGATTGGATAAATGCCATGCACGAAGAGCTACACAACTTTGAGAGAAACCAAGTGTGGACATTGGTCGAGAAGCCCGACAACAACCACAACATCATCGGTACCAAATGGGTGTTTCGCAACAAGCAAGATGAAGATGGACAAGTAGTTCACAACAAAGCACGTCTCGTCGCCCAAGGCTACACTCAAGTCGAAGGTATGGACTATGGTGAGACATATGCCCCCGATGCTAGACTTGAGTCCATCCGCATCTTACTTGCCTATGTTAATCACCATGATATCACCTTGTACCAAATGGACATTAAAAGTGCTTTCCTAAATGGTGAAATTGAGGAGGAGGTTTATGTTAAACAACCTCCCGGCTTTGTTAATCCTAAGAAACCCAATCATGTTTACAAACTTCACAAAGCTCTTTATGGTCTTAAACAAGCTCCTAGAGCGTGGTATAAATGCTTGACCAAGTTCCTTATTGAAAAAGGCTTTGAGATTGGAAAGATTGATTCTACTCTTTTTACTAAAAGGGTTAATGCTAAATTATTTGTGTGCCAAATTTATGTTGATGATATCATATTTGGTTCAACTAACCCTCATTTTAGTGAAAAGTTTGGAAAGCTAATGTCGGAGAAGTTTGAGATGTCTATGATGAGTGAACTCAAATTCTTCCTTGGCTTGCAAATCAAGCAAACTAAGGAAGGCACCTTTGTTTCCGAAACAAAGTACACCAAGGAATTATTCAAGAAGTTCAATATGCAAGAAAGCAAAGGTATGAAAACTCCCATGCCTACTAGTGGACATCTTGACTTGACCAAGGATGGGAAACCGGTTGACCAAAAGGTTTATCGCTCTACGATTGGTTCATTGTTATATCTATGTGCCTCCCGTCCCGATATTATGCTAAGTGTGTGCATGTGTGCACGATATCAAGCGCCCCCCAAAGAATGTCATCTTAAGGCTGTGAAAAGGATAGTGAGAAACTTAATCCATACACCAAATTTTGGCATTTGGTATCCTAAGAGGTCTTCTTTTGATCTTGTTGGCTACTCCGATGCCGGTGACAAGGTTGATAGAAAGTCCACTTCGGGTACTTGTCAATTTCTTGGTAGATCTCTTGTATCTTGGTCCTCCAAGAAACAAAACTCGGTATCCTTATCCACCGCCGAATCGGAATACATTGCTGCCGGTTCATGTTGTGCTCAATTACTTTGGATGACCCAAACTCTTAAAGATTCTGGGATCTATGTGAAACATGTTCCATTACTTTGTGACAATGAAAGTGCTATTAAGATTTCTCATAATCCCGTGCAACATTCTCGAACTAAGCATATTGAAGTCCGTCATCATTTCATTCGAAATCATGTTGCTAAAGGGGACATTGATCTTAAGCATGTTCGTACCGATAAGCAATTGGCGGACATATTCACCAAACCGCTTGATGAGAAAGTATTTTGCCGTTTGAGAGGTGAATTGAACATCATTGATGCTTCAAACTTGGAGTAGGAACTCCATGTGGATACATGCAAGGCATGAGCCTATGACTAATCCTTGATATTTCTCTTATGATGATGATCATGTGTCTTGGATATATTTGCACCCTTGCATGCTATCTAACCCTTGTAGGTACTTGGGTGAATCTAAATCTATGAGATTGCAAATCACCCACATCTTGAGCAATATCTACATCACCAAGTGTCTAAAACATGGTGGTTGAAGACAAGGAAGCATGAAACCTTTCAACATATCCTTTGACAAATTCTATATATCAAATTTCATTTGGTATCAAATTTCATGATCGTCATTTTGGATACACAAGTGCTATTCCTTGCAAGACTAACCCATGTAGGTAGATGAACTCAAACTACAAGTGGTGCTCCCAATCATTGATGAGCTACATCAACCTTGAGCACCCCACACAAGTTCAACTACATGACCAAGATCAACACCACCACCCAAGGTATGATATTCCATCTTAGAGAAGCTTTACCCCAAGTCATGGGTCAAAGCAGCTCAACAAGATGCGAATACATAAAAATGCTTAAACAAAAAATGGTAACCCCATTTTGAGCTTAAACAATGAGTCTGACCTATGATCAAGTGTTCTCACTTGACTCCTAATTCAATATACTCTAACATAGGTGACTTTGTCGCCGACCAATTCTAGAAGAAGTTCTCTAGTGTTTCTCTGTGTTCTTGCATACTTGTTTCCCTTCTCTTATAAAAAAAACTTCATCTAGATTTCTTTTCCTTGTTCTGCATTTCCTGCATCTAATTCATTGCAAATCCTTCAGTTAATTCCTTGAAAATCTTTGTGAGATCCTATTTGCCTAGTGAGCTGAGGTGACAAAATGTTGTCTCTGTGTTGAACTCGGACACACAGGCTTGCTACTTTCCGTGAAACCGAACCATTTTGGTGTTGCCGAAGTAAACAACTCGGTGCTACCGATTTCAGTGCTGAGCAAACACTTTGTCATTTGTATCCTGCATATTTGTTCCAGCTCCACTCAATGATTCTTGTCCTCTACCAGCATCACATTCTATATGCTACTTTGCTCTGTGACTCAAGGACCAAACCTATTTTGACTCACAATCCAGAAGGACCCTTCTTGGAAATTGTTGTCAAAGGGGGAGAGAGATCAAATCAAAGCTTAATCACTTCAAGGGGGAGAGTACTTCAAAGGGGAGAATGTTTAATCGCATCAAATGGAGAGAGAGACCCCAGATGCTTGGTATTCAAAGAGGAGAGAAGTCACATGTCTTTAAGAGGGGAAAGACATGTTAGTTTGTGTTATGTTTTTTGTGCTCTGATTTGTTCTGCTCTGATTTTCTTTTCCCTATATTCTCCCATTATCCAATATAAGATTCAGGTGGAGAAAGACTTCTAGGGAAGGAAATCTTTGAATTCATTGCATATCTTCACCCTTGGGGACATGTCTATATCCAATGGGAGTACCTAGTACTCATTATCTACATGTCATCCCAGTCTTGGTACTCTTGTGGTTTTCCGTTTGCTATGTTTAGTAGATGTATCTGCGTTATCTAACCTTGTTTACTCAGGTTCATCTCTTCCTAAGCCAGCTCAAGACCACAAGGTAAGTATATGCATCACATTCATGTGCATGATGATCTCTTGCTGATGTACATATTGTTTGCAAGGACTCATGAACATGAAGGTACATTTCCTATATCCACATCATTTGCTTTGATGCATATAGCCAAGATACATGTAACACATTGCTTTCTCTGTCATGTTTATGCATTCACATGCTCTCATATTCCATAGTTACATGGATGCATACATATAGGGGGAGCCTATGCATGTTACATGTCCTTCCAAAGCTTTACTTGCTATTCCTTATATCTTTATCTAAAGCTTTGATGTATGTTGTCATCAATTACCAAAAAAGGGGAGATTGAAAGCACAAGTGCTCCCTGGGTGGTTTTGGTAATTAATGTCAACATATCTCTTGTTGGACTAATGTTTTTATGTAGTATATTTAAGATAAGTTCAACAAATGGAGTGGCGTGGACAAGAGGATGTGGAACACCTTCTAGATGCTAAGGATAGAAGATTGGCAAAAGCTCAAAAGCTCAAGACTCTACTTTTTCATTTCAGTGATCCAAGATCACATTGAGTCCATAGGAAAGCCAATACTATTAGAAGGGGATGAGGTGTTGCTTAATGGCTTGCTTGCTCAAAATTCTTAGTGATATGCTCCAAAACCTTCAACCACTTTCTCATATCCACATATGTCAAAAAGCAAAAGTCAAACTCGGCCCTACCGATTTGATCTACCCGGCGCCACCGACTTCACTTGACATAGCCACTGCCACAAACCCTAACCAATTCGGTCTCACCGATGGGATCTCGGTCTCACCGAGATGGGCTTGCAAACTCTCTGTTTCCTGTTGCAATTATTTCGGTCCCACTGAGATAAGCAATCAGTCTCACCGAGTTTGCCTGACCAACTCTCTATTTTGCTTATTACCAAAATCGGTCTCACCGAGTTTGTGTAATCGGTCAAACCGAGATGAGGTTTTACCCTAACCCTAGCACATCGGTCCCACCGAGTTGATCATATCGGTCCCAAGCCTAACGTTCACATTTTGAACTGAATCGGTCCGACCGTGTTTTATGATTCGGTCCCACCGAGTTTGGTAAATCGTGTGTAACGGTTAGATTTTGTGTGGAGGCTATATATACCCCTTCACCCACTCTTCATTTGGAGAGAGAGCCATCAGAACTGTTGGGGAACGCAGTAGTTTCAAAAAAATTCCTACGCACTGATGTCTACTACGCAACCTTCTTCTTGTAGACGTTGTTGGGCCTCCAAGTGCAGAGGTTTGTAGGACAGTAGCAAATTTCCCTCAAGTGGATGACCTAAGGTTTATCAATCCGTGGGAGGCGTAGGTTGAAGATGGTCTCTCTCAAACAACCCTGCAACCAAATAACAAAGAGTCTCTTGTGTCCCCAACACACCCAATACAATGGTAAATTGTATAGGTGCACTAGTTCGGCGAAGAGATGGTGATACAAGTGCAATATGGATGGTAGATAAAGGTTTTTGTAATCTAAAATATAAAAACACCAAGGTAACTAATGATAAAAATGAGCACAAATGGTATTGCAATGCGTTGAAACAAGGCCTAAGGTTTCATACTTTCACTAGTGCAAGTTCTCTCAACAATAATAACATAATTGGATCACATAACTATCCCTCAACATGCAACAAAGAGTCACTCCAAAGCCACTAATAGCGGAGAACAAACGAAGAGATTATGGTAGGGTACGAAACCACCTCAAAGTTATTCTTTCGGATCGATCTATTCAAGAGTTCGTACTAGAATAACACCTTAAGACACATATCAATCAAAACCCTAATGTCACCTAGATACTCCAATGTGACCTCAAGTATCCGTGGGCATGATTATACGATATGCATCACACAGTCTCATATTCATCTATTCAACCAACACAAAGTACTTCAAAGAGTGCCCCAAAGTTTCTACCGGAGAGTCAAGACGAGAACGTGTGCCAACCCCTATGCATAGGTTCATGGGCGGAACCCGAAGTTGATCACCAAAACATACATCAAGTGGATCGCGTGATATCCCATTGTCACCACAGATAAGCACGGCAAGACATACATCAAGTGTTCTCAAATCCTTAAAGACTCAATCCAATAAGATAACTTCAAAGGGAAAACTCGATACATTACAAGAGAGTAGAGGGGGAGAAACATCATAAGATCCAACTATAATAGCAAAGCTTGTGATACATCAAGATCGTGTCGAATCAAGAACACGAGAGAGAGAGAGAGATTAAACACATAGCTACTGGTACATACCCTCAGCCCCGAGGGTGAACTACTCCCTCCTCGTCATGGAGAGCGCCGGGATGATGAAGCTGGCCACCGGTGAGGGTTCCCCCCTCCGGCAGGGTGTCGGAACAGGGTCCCGATTGGTTTTTGGTGGCTACAGAGGCTTGCGACGGCGGAACTCCCGATTTTTTCTGCTCCCCGATGGTTTTAGGGTATATGGATATATATAGGTGAAAGAAGTCGGTAAGGGGAGCCACGAGGGGCCCACGAGGGTGGAGGGCGCGCCTAGGGGGGTGGGCGCGCCCTCCTGCCTCGTGCCTTCCTCGTTGCTTCCCTTACGTACACTCCAAGTCTTTTGGATTGCCTCCGTTCCAAAAATAACTCTCCCGAAGGTTTCATTCCGTTTGGACTCCGTTTGATATTCCTTTTCTGCGAAACACTGAAACAAGGGAAAAACAGAAAACTGGCACTGGGCTCTGGGTTAATAGGTTAGTCCCAAAAATCATATAAAAGTGCATAGTAAAGCCCATTAAACATCCAAGATGGATAATATAATAGCATGAATACTTCATAAATTATAGATACGTTGGAGACGTATCAGCATCCCCAAGCTTAATTCCTGCTCGTCCTCGAGTAGGTAAATGATAAAAGAAATAATTTATGAAGTGTGAATGCTAGCAGGTGCATAAGTTTGATCAATGATAATTTCAATCACCTTTTCTAGCATCATTATATGTCATAACAGTAGCTCAACTCATAGAACTTTTCATGATCAAGTAACAAGCTATTCACATGTTAAAGTATAGATCATAAACTTTCTTGAAAACTAACAAACAGTGTTATTGGTCATCAAACAATTGCAATTCATCTTATTTTCAGGAAGAGTCTATGTCAGAGCTTTGATTCAGCAAACTTCACATACTCAACTATCATTTAGTCTTCCATGATTGCTACCACTCAAAGCATATTTTTAGAACAAATAGTATTCATCAAACACAGAGAAAGATAGGGGCTTAATGTTTCGCCTCCCATCCTTTTACCTCAAGGGTAATGTCAACAGTAATAATTCATGCTCAAATATATTTGAATGGCCATATATGCTTAGATCTTTCCATCACATGATGCTTGCCAACTAAAGAGTAGGTTGGAATGAGAAGGAATACTACTGATTCTTGCATAAAAGTAAAAGATAGGCCCTTCGCAGAGGGAAGCAGGGATTTGCAGAGGTGCCAGAGCTCGAAGCAAAAACAGAGATGAAAATAATTTTGAGAGGTATGCTTTCATTGTCAACATAACGACCAAGAGTTCCCAATATCTTCCATACTAGATACATTATAGGCGGTTCCCACGCAGAAAGGTAAAGTTTTTACTCCCCCTCCACCAACATTCACACTCCACGGCTTGTCCGAAACAACGGGTGCCGCCCAACTATCAACATTCCTGGGGGATTTTTGTTTAAATTATTTGCGAATTTGTTTTTGATCTTTTGATCATAGGACTGGGCATCCCAGTTACCAGCCATTTTCTCGTGAATGATGAGCGGAGTCCACTCATCGTGAGAATAACCCACCTAGCATGGAAGATACTGACAGCCCCTAGTCGCTACATGAGCGATTCGGGCATACAAAACAGATTATTATTTGAAGGTTTAGAGTTTGGCACATGCAAATTTACTTGGAACGGCAGGTAAATACCGCATATAGGTAGATATGGTGGACACTCATGGAAGAAACTTGGTTCAAGGAATTTGGATGCACAAGCAGTATTCCCGCTTAGTACAGATATTTTGGCTAGCAAAGGATTCTAAATAGCAAGCACCACATGTTAGAGGATCCATAACAATATAACTTCTATACAAATATACCCAAGCATAACTCATTATGTTGTCTTCCTTGTCCAACTTCAACTAATTTGCTCAGGTTTGAAAATAATTAATGGGGCTCACAATCATAGAAGATGTCCAAGATAGTATATTTATATGTGAAATCTCTCTTCCTTCAATATTCTTTCATGAATTGTTCAAGTGACCAATACAATGTTTGCTAACCTTCAAAAAATTTACCACCTCTACTTCTTATATGTGAAGGCATTACTCCCCATGGGAAAGGCATATGAAACATATATAATTTCAGATTTATGACATTCAAATAATTCAACCATTTACTCATAGGATATAAGTGAAGCACACGAGTAAATGACAAACTACTCCAAAAAGATATAAGTGAAGATCAATGAGTAGTTAAATAATTATGTAGCTATGTGAAGACTCTCTCTCATTTAAGAATTTCAGATCTTGATATTTTATTCAAACAGCAAGCAAGGCTAAAGAAAATAAAATGACGCTCCAAGCAAAACACATATCATGTGGTGAATAAAAATATAGCTCCAAGTAAAGTTACCAATGAACGAAGACGAAAGAGGGGATGCCATCCTGGGCATCCCCAAGCTTAGGCTTTTGGTTGTCCTTGAATATTACCTTGGGGTGCCTTGGGCATCCCCAAGCTTAGGCTCTTGCCACTCCTTATTCCATAGTCCATCGAATCTTTACCCAAAACTTGAAAACTTCACAACACAAAACTTAACAGAAAATCTCGTGAGCTCCGTTAGCGAAAGAAAACAAAACACCACTTCAAGGTACTGTAATGAACTCATTCTTTATTTCTATTGGTGTTAAATCTACTGTATTCCAACTTATATATGGTTTATAAACTATTTTACTAGCCATAGATTCATCAAAATAAGCAAACAACACACGAAAAACAGAATCTGTCAAAAAAAAAAGAACAGTCTGTTGTAATCTGTAATTAACACAAACTTCTGGAACTCAAAAAATTCTACCAGAATAGGACGACCTAGATAATTTGATTATTGATCTGCTGCAATTGGAATCAGTATTTTATCACGTTCTGGTGATTTTAAACAATTGTTTTCGTGAACAGAATGTTTCTGGAATTTTCAGCAAGATCAAATAACTATCATCCAAGAAGATCCTATAGGTCTTACTTGGCACAAACACTAATTAAAACATAAAACCACATCTAACCGGAGGCTAGATCAAATATTTATTACTAAACAGAACCAAAAAGAAAGAACAAAAGAAAAAATTGGGTTGCCTCCCAACAAGCGCTAACGTTTAACGCCCCTAGCTAGGCATGATGATTTCAATGATGCTCGCATGAAAGATAAGAATTGAAACATAAAGAGAGCATCATGAATAATATGACTAGCACATTTAAGTCTAAGCCACTTCCTATGCATAGGGATTTTGTGAGCAAACAACTTATGGGAACAAGAATCAACTTGCATAGGAAGGTAAAACAAGCATAACTTCAAGATTGTAAGCACATAGAGAGGAAACTTGAAATTATTGCAATTCCTACAAGCATATATTTCTCCCTCATAATAATTTTCTGTAGCATCATGAATGAATTCAACAATATAACCAGCACCTAAAGCATTCTTTTCATGATTTACAAGCATAGAAATTTTATTACTCTCCACATAAGCAAAATTCTTCTCATTCGGAATAGTGGGAGCAAACTCAACAAAATAACTATCATGTGAAGCATAATCCAATTGAAAATTAAAATCATGATGACAAGTTTCATGGTTATCCTTATTCCTTAGAGCATACGTGTCATCACAATAATCATCATAAATAGGAGGCATGCTTTCATCATATTAAATTTGTTCATCAAAACTTGGGGGACTAAACATATCATCTTCATCAAACATAGCATCCCCAAGCTTGTGGCTTTGCATATCATTAGCATCGTGGGTATTCAAGGAATTCATACTAAGAACATTGCAATCATGCTCATTATTCACATATTTTATGCCAAGCATTCTATGTAATTCTTCTTCTAGTACTTGAGCATAATTTTCCTTCCCATCATTTTCACAAAAGATATTAAAAAGATGAAGCACATGAGGCACCCTTAATTCCATTTTTTTTGTAGTTTTCTTTTATAATATAAACTAGTGATAAAACAAGAAACTAAAAGATTCAATTGCAAGATCTAAAGATATACCTTCAAGCACTCACCTCCCCGGAAACTGCGCCAGAAAAGAGCTTGATGTCTACTACGCAACCTTCTTCTTGTAGACGTTGTTGGGCCTCCAAGTGAAGAGGTTTGTAGGACAGTAGCAAATTTCCCTCAAGTGGATGACCTAAGGTTTATCAATCCGTGGGAGGCGTAGGTTGAAGATGGTCTCTCTCAAACAACCCTGCAACCAAATAACAAAGAGTCTCTTGTGTCCCCAACACACCCAATACAATGGTAAATTGTATAGGTGCACTAGTTCGGCGAAGAGATGGTGATACAAGTGCAATATGGATGGTAGATAAAGGTTTTTGTAATATGAAAATATAAAAACAGCAAGGTAACTAACGATAAAAGTGAGCACAAACGGTATTGCAATGCGTTGAAACAAGGCCTAGGGTTCATACTTTCACTAGTGCAAGTTCTCTCAACAATAATAACATAATTGGATCACATAACTATCCCTCAACATGCAACAAAGAGTCACTCCAAAGCCACTAATAGCGGAGAACAAACGAAGAGATTATGGTAGGGTACGAAACCACCTCAAAGTTATTCTTTCAGATCGATCTATTCAAGAGTTCGTACTAGAATAACACCTTAAGACACATATCAACCAAAACCCTAATGTCACCTAGATACTCCAATGTCACCTCAAGTATCCGTGGGCATGATTATACGATATGCATCACACAGTCTCATATTCATCTATTCAACCAACACAAAGTACTTCAAAGAGTGCCCCAAAGTTTCTACCGGAGAGTCAAGATGAAAACGTGTGCCAACCCCTATGCATAGGTTCATGGGAGGAACCCGCAAGTTAATCACCAAAACATACATCAAGTGGATCACGTGATATCCCATTGTCACCACAGATAAGCACGGCAATACATACATCAAGTGTTCTCAAATCCTTAAAGACTCAATCCAATAAGATAACTTCAAAGGGAAAACTCAATACATTACAAGAGAGTAGAGGGGGAGAAACATCATAAGATCCCACTATAACAGCAAATCTCGCGATACATCAAGATCGTGTCGAATCAAGAACACGAGAGAGAGAGAGAGATCAAACACATAGCTACTGGTACATACCCTCAGCCCCGAGGGTGAACTACTCCCTCCTCGTCATGGAGAGCGCCGGGATGATGAAGATGGCCACCGGTGAGGGTTCCCCCCTCCGGCAGGGTGCCGGAACAGGGTCCCGATTGGTTTTTGGTGGCTACAGAGGCTTGCGACGGCGGAACTCCCGATTTTTTCTGTTCCCCAATGGTTTTAGGGTATATGGATATATATAGGTGAAAGAAGTCGGTAAGGGGAGCCACGAGGGGCCCACGAGGGTGGAGGGCGCGCCTAGGGGGGTGGGCGCGCCCTCCTGCCTCGTGCCTTCCTCGTTGCTTCCCTTACGTACACTCCAAGTCTTTTGGATTGCCTCCGTTCCAAAAATAACTCTCCCGAAGGTTTCATTCCGTTTGGACTCTGTTTGATATTCCTTTTCTGCGAAACACTAAAACAAGGGAAAAACAGAAAACTGGCACTGGGCTAATAGGTTAGTCCCAAAAATCATATAAAAGTGCATAGTAAAGCCCATTAAACATCCAAGATGGATAATATAATAGCATGAATACTTCATAAATTATAGATACGTTGGAGACGTATCACGTTCATGCAAGATCTATCATGGTGATGCATAGCAACGAGAGGGGAGAGTGTAGTCCACGTACCCTCATAGACTGTAAGCAGAAGGGTTATGACAATGCAGTTGATGTAGTCGTATGTCTTCATGATCCGACCAATCCTAGTATCGAAAGTACGGCACCTCCGCAATCTGCACACATTCGGCTCCGTGATGTCCCACGAACTCTCAATCCAGCTGAGTGTCGAGGGAGAGCTTCGTCAGGACGACGGCGTGATGATGGTGATGATGAAGCTACCGACGCAGGGCTTCGCCTAAGCACTGCAACGATATGACCGAGGTGGATTATGGTGGAGGGGGCACCGCACATGGCTAAGAGATCAATGATCAACTTGTGTGTCTTGGGGTGTCCCCCTGCTCCTGTATATAAAGGAGGAGGGAAGGAGGCGGCCGGCCTAGAGAGGAGGCGCGCCCAAGGGGGGGGGCAATCCTACTCCAAGTAGGTTTGCCCCCCTTTCCTATTCCTATTAGGAGAAGGAGGAAGGAGGAGGAGAGAAGAAGGAAAGGGGGGCCGGCCCCCCAAACCCTAAACCAATTCGGTTTGGGCCTAGGGGGCACACGCCCCAACACTTGCCCGCTACCCTCTTTCTCCACTAGGGCCCATTAAGGCCCATTGACTCCCTGGGGGGTTCCGATAACCCCCCGGTACTCCGGTATATGCCCGAACTCACTCGGAACCATTTCGATGTCCAAACATAGTCATCCAATATATCGATCTTTATGTCTCGACCATTTTGAGACTCATCGTCATGTCCGTGATCATATCTGGGACTCCGAACTACCTTTGGTACATCAAAACACATAAACTCATAATATCGATCATCACCGAACATTAAGCGTGCTGACCCTACGGGTTCGAGAACTATGTAGACATGACCGAGACTCATCTCCGGTCAATAACCAATAGCGGAACCTGGATGCTCATATTGGTTACTACATATTCTACGAAGATCTTTTATCGGTCAAACCGCATAACAACATACGTTGTTCCCTTTTTCATCGGTATGTTACTTACCCGAGATTTGATCGTCGGTATCATCATACCTAGTTCAATCTCGTTACCGGCAAGTCTCTTTACTCGTTCCGTAATGCATCATCCCGTAACTAACTCATTAGTCACATTGCTTGCAAGGCTTATAGTGATGATCAGTACTGGGAGGGCCCAGAGATACCTCTCCGATACACGGAGTGACAAATCCTAATCTCGATCTATGCCAACCCAACAAACACCATCGGAGACACCTGTAGAGCATCTCTTTACGTTGTGACATTTGATAGCACACTAAATGTTCCTCCGATATTCGGGAGTTGCATAATCTCATAGTCAAAGGAACATGTATTAGTTATGAAGAAAGCAATAGCAACAAACTAAACGATCATCGTGCTAAGCTAACGGATGGGTCAAGTCAATCACATCATTCTCTAATGACGTGATCCTGTTTATCAAACGACAACTCTTTTGTCCATGGCTAGGAAACTTAACCATCTTTGATTAACGAGCTAGTCAAGTAGAGGCATACTAGTGACACTCTATTTGTCTATATATTCACACATGTACTAAGTTTCCGGTTAATACAATTCTAGCATGAATAATAAACATTTATCATGATATAAGGAAATATATAAATAACAACTTTATTATTGCCTCTAGGGTATATTTCCTTCAGTCTCCCACTTGCACTAGAGTCAATAATCTAGTTCGCATCGCCATGTGATTTAACACCAATAGTTCATATCACCATGTGATTAGTTCACACCGCCATGTGACTAATACCCAAAAGGTTTTACTAGAGTCAATAATCTAGTTCACATTGCTATGTGATTAACACCCAAAGAGTACTAAGGTGTGATCATGTTTTGCTTGTGAGAGAAGCTTAGTCAATGGGTCTGTCATATTCAGAGCCGTATGTATTTTGCAAATTTTCTATGTCTACAAGGCTCTGCATGGAGCTACTCTAGCTAATTGCTCCCACTTTCAATATGTATCCAGATTGACACTCAGAGTCATCCGGATCAATGTAAAAGCTTGCATCGGCGTAACTCTTTACAACGAACTCTTTATCACCTCCATAACCGAGAAATATCTCCTTAGTCTTCTAAGAATAATTTTGGCCGCTGTCAAGTGATCCACTCCTGGATCAATATCGTACCCCCTTGCCAAACTCATGGTAAGGTACACAAAAAAGTTTGGTACACAACATAGCATACTTTATAGAACCTATGACTGAGGCATAGGGAATGAATTTTCATTCTCTTTCTATTTTCTACAATGGTCGGGCATTGAGTCTGAATCAACTTCACACCTTGCAACACAGGCAAGAACTCCTTCTTCGATTGTTCCATTTTGAACTATTTTGAAATCTTGTTAAGGTATGTACTCATTGAAAAAACTTATCAAGCGTCTTGTTCTATCTCTATAGATCTTGATGCTCAATATGTAAGCAGCTTCACCGAGGTCTTTCTTTGAAAAACTCCTTTCAAACACTCCTTTATGCTTTCCACTAAAATTCTACTTTATTTCCGATCAAAAATATGTCATTCACATATACTTATCAGAAATGTTGTAGTGCTCCCACTCACTTTCTTGTAAATACAGGCTTCACCGCAAGTATGTATAAAACTATATGCTTTGATCAACTCATCAAAGCATATATTCCAACTCCGAGATGCTTGCACCAGTCCATAGATGGATCGCTGGAGCTTGCACACTTTGTTAGCACCTTTAGGATATACAACTCTTCTTTAAGAAATCTATTAAGGAATGTAGTTTTGACGTCCATTTGCCAGATTCATAAAATGTGGCAATTGCTAACACGATTCGGACAGACTTAAGCATCGCTACGAGTGAGAAAGTCTAATCGTAGTTAACACCTTGAACTTGTCGAAAACCTTTTGCGACAATTCGAGCTTTGTAGATAGTAACACTACTATCAGCGTCCGTGTTCCTCTTGAAGATCCATTTATTCTCAATGGCTTGTCGATCATCGGGCAAGTCAATCAAAGTCCATACTTTGTTCTTACACATGGATCCCATCTCAGATTTCATGGCCTTAAGCCATTTTGCGGAATCTGGGCTCATCATCGCTTCCTCATGTCTAGTAACATGACTTCCAGAACAGGATTACCATACCACTCTGGTGCGGAACGTACTCTGGTTGACCTACGAGTTTCGGTAGTAACTTGATCTGAAGTTTCATGATCATCATCATTAACTTCCTCACTAATTGGTGTAGGCATCACTGGAACTGATTTCAGTGATGATCTACTTTCCAATTCGAGAGAAGGTACAATTACCTTATCAAGTTCTACTTTCCTCCCACTCACTTCTTTCGAGAGAAACTCCTTCTCTAGAAAGGATCCACTCTTAGCAACAAAGATCTTACATTCGGATCGGTGATAGAAGGTGTACCCAACAGTTTCTTTTGGGTATCCTATGAAGAGCACTTCTCCGATTTGGGTTTGAGCTTTATCAAGCTGAAACTTTTTCACATAAGCATCGCAACCCCAAACTTTAAGAAACGACAGCTTAGGTTTCTTGCTAAACCACAGTTCATACGGTGTCGTCTCAACGGATTGAGATGGTGCCCTATTTAACGTGAATGCAACTGTCTCTAATGCATAACCCCAAAAACGATAGTGGTAAATCGGTAAGAGACATCATAGATCGTGCCATATCTAATAAAGTACGGTTATGACGTTTGGACACACCATTACGCTGTGGTGTTCCAGGTGGCGTGAGTTGTGAAACTTATTCCACATTGTTTTTAAATGAAGGCCAAACTCGTAACTCAAATATTTGCCTCCGCGATCAGATTGTAGAAACTTTATTTTCTTGTTACGATGATTCTTAACTTCACTATGAATTTCTTTGAACTTTTCAAATGTTTCAGAGTTGTGTTTCATTAAGTAGATATACCCATATCTGCTTAAATTATCTGTGAAGGTCAGAAAATAACGATACCCGCCGCTAGCCTCAACACTCATCAGATCACATACATCAGTATGTATTATTTCCAATAAGTCAGTTGCTCGCTCCATTGTTCCGGAGAACGGAGTCTTAGTCATCTTGCCCATGAGGCATGGTTCGCAAGCATCAAGTGATTCATAACCAAGTGATTCCAAAAGTCCATCAACATGGAGTTTCTTCATGCGCTTTACACCAATATGACCTAAACGGCAGTGCCACAAATATGTTGCACTGTCATTATCAACTTTGCATCTTTTGGCATCAATATTATGAATATGTGTATCACTATGATCGAGATTCAACAAACCATTCTCCTTGGGTGTATGACCTCAGAAGGTTTTATTCATGTAAACAGAATAACAATTATTCTTTGACTTAAATGAATAACCGTATTGCAATAAACATGATCCAATCATATTATGCTCAACGCAAACACCAAATAACATTTATTTTAGGTTCAACCCTAATCCCAAAGGTAAAGGGAGTGTGCGACGGTGATCTTATCAACCTTGGAATCACTTCCAATTCACATCATCACCTCGCCCTTAACTAGTCTCTGTTTATTTTGCAACTCCCGTTTTGAGTTACTACTCTTACCAACTAAACCAGTATCAAATACTGAGGGGTTGCTATAAACACTAGTAAAGTACACATCAATAACATGTATATCAAATATACTTTTGTTCACTTTGCCATCCTTCTTATCCGCCAAGTATTTAGGGCAGTTCCACTTCCAGTGACCATTTCCTTTGCAGTAGAAGCACTCAGTTCCAGGCTTGGGTCTAGCTTTGGGCTTCTTCATGGGAGTAGCAACTTGCTTTCTATTCTTCTTTGAAGTTCCTATTTCTTTCCCTTTGCCCTTTTCTTTGAAACTAGTGATCTTGTTAACTATCAACACTTGATGCTATTTCTTGATTTCTACCTTCGCCGATTTCAGCATCGCGAAGAGCTTGGGAATTACTTTCGTCATCCCTTGCATATTATAGTTCATCACTAAGTTCTAGTAACTTGGTGATAGTGACTAGAGAACTTTGTCGATTACTATCTTATCTGGAAGATTAACTCCCACTTGATTCAAGCAATTGTAGTAATCAGACAATCTGAGCACATGCTCACTGGCTGAGCTATTCTCCTCCATCTTGTAGGCAAAGTACTGTCAGAGGTCTCATACCTCTCGACACGGGCATGAGTATGAAATACCAATTTCAACTCTTAGAACATCTTATATGCTCCGTGACGTTTAAATTTTTTTTGAACTCCCGGTTCTAAGCCGTAAAGCATGGTGCACTAAACTATTAAGTAGTCATCATACCGAGCTTTGTCAAACGTTCATAACGTGTGCATCTGCTCCTGCAATAGGCCCGTCACCCAGCGGTGCATCAAGGACATAATTCTTCTATGCAGCAATGAGGATAATCCTCAGATCACAAACCTAGTCCGCATCGTTGCTACTATCATCTTTCAACATAGTTTTTCTCTAGGAACATATCAAAAATAAAGGGGGAGCTATATGGCGAGCTATTGATCTACAACATAGTTATGCAAATACTATCAGGACTAAGTTCATGATAAATTAAAGTTCAATTAATCATATTACTTAAGAACTCCCACTTAGATAGACATCCCTCTAAGCATCTAAGTGATCACGTGATCCATATCAACTAAACCATGTCCGATCATCACGTGAGATGGAGTAGTTTTCAATGGTGAACATCACTATGTTGATCATATCTACTATATGATTCACGCCCGACCTTTCGGTCTCAGTGTTCCGAGGCCATATCTGCATATGCTAGGCTCGTCAAGTTTAACCCGAGTATTCTGCGTGTGCAAAACTGGCTTGCACCCGTTGTATGTGAATGTAGAGCTTATCACACCCGATCATCACGTGGTGTCTCGGCACGACAAACTGTCGCAACGGTGCATACTCAGGGAGAACACTTATACCTTGAAATTTAGTGAGAGATCATCTTATAATGCTACCGCCGAACTAAGAAAAATAACATGCATAAAGGATAAACATCACATGCAATCAATATAAGTGGTATGATATGGCCATCATCATCTTGTGCCTTTGATCTCCATCTCCAAAGCACCGTCATGATCACCATCGTTACCGGCGCGACACCTTGATCTCCATCCTAGCATCGTTGTCGTCTCGCCAACTATTGCTTCTACGACTATCGCTACCGCTTAGTGATAAAGTAAAGCAATTACATGGCGATTGCATTTCATACAATAAAGCGACAACCATATGGCTCCTGCTAGTTGCCGATAACTGTGTTACTAAACATGATCATCTCATACAATTAAATTTAGCATCATGTCTTGACCATATCTCATCACAACATGCCCTGCAAAAACAAGTTAGACGTCCTCTACTTTGTTGTTGCAAGTTTTACGTGGCTGCTACGGGCTTAGCAAGAATCGTTCTTACCTACGCATGAAAACCACAACAATTTTTCGTCAAGTTTGTTGTTTTAACCTTCAACAAGGACCGGGCGTAGTCACACTCGATTCTACTTAAGTTGGAGAAACAGACACCCACTAGCTACCTTTGTGTGAAGCATGTCAGTAGAACCAGTCTCGCGTAAGCGTACGCGCAATGTCTGTCCGTGCCGCTTCATCCAACAATACAGCCGAATCAAAGTATGACATGCTGGTAAGCAGTATGACTATTATCGCCCACAACTCACTTGTGTTCTACTCGTGCATATAACATCTACGCATAGACCTGGCTCGGATGCCACTGTTGGGGAACGCAGTAATTTCAAAAAAAATCCTACGCACACGCAAGATCTATAATGGTGATGCATAGCAACGAGAGGGGAGATTGTAGTCCACGTACCCTCGTAGACCGTAAGCGGAAACGTTATGACAACGCGGTTGATGTAGTCGTACGTCTTCATGATCCGACCGATCCTAGTACTGAAAGTACGGCACCTCCGCAATCTGCACACGTTCGGCTCGGTGACGTCCCATGAACTCTCGATCCAGCTAAGTGTCGAGGGAGAGCTTCATCAGCACGACGGCGTGATGACGGTGATGATGAAGCTACCGGCGCAGGGCTTCACCTAAGCACTGCGACGATATGACCGAGGTGGATTGTGGTGGAGGGGGGCACCACACACGGCTAAGAGAACAATGATCAACTTGTGTGTCTTGGGGTGCCCCCTGCCCCCGTATATAAAGGAGGAGGGGAGGAGGCGGCCAGCCTAGAGAGGAGGCGCGCCCAAGGGGGGCAATCCTACTCCAAGTAGGTTTGGTCCCCCCTTTCCTATTCCTATTAGGAGAAGGAGGAAGGAGGAGGAGGGAAGAAGGAAAGGGGGGGCCGCCCCCCAAACCCTAAAACAATTCGGTTTGGGCCTAGGGGGCGCGCCCCACCACTTGCCCGCCGCCCTCTTTCTCCACTAGGGCCCATTAAGGCCCATTGACTCCCCTGGGGGTTCCGGTAACCCCCCGGTACTCCGGTATATGCCCGAACTCGCTCGGAACCATTCCGATGTCCAAACATAGTCATCCAATATATCGATCTTTATGTCTCGACCATTTTGAGACTCCTCGTCATGTTCGTGATCATATCCGGGACTCCGAAATACCTTTGGTACATCAAAACACATAAACTCATAATACCGATCGTCACCGAACGTTAAGCGTGCTGATCCTACGGGTTCGAGAACTATGTAGACATGACCGAGACTCATCTCCGGTCAATAACCAATAGCGGAACATGGATGCTCATACTGGTTCCTACATATTCTACGAAGATCTTTTATCGGTCAAACCGCATAACAACATACCTTGTTCCCTTTGTCATCGGTATGTTACTTGCGCGAGATTCGATTGTCAGTATCATCATACCTAGTTTAATCTCGTTACTGGCAAGTCTCTTTACTCGTTCCGTAATGCATCATCCCGTAACTAAATCATTAGTCACATTGCTTGCAAGGCTTATAGTGATGATCATTACCGAGAGGGCCCAGAGATACCTCTCCGATACACGGAGTGACAAATCCTAATCTCGATCTATGCCAACCCAACAAACACCATCGGAGACACCTGTAGAGCATCTTTATAATCACCCAGTTATGTTGTGACGTTTGATAGCACACTAAGTGTTCCTCTGGTATTCGGGAGTTGCATAATCTCATAGTCATAGGAACATGTATAAGTTATGCAGAAAGCAATACACTACAAAAAAGACACATCCGTGACATTTTGGGCCGAACGAATTTTTTTCCTGTCATACTTATGACATTTCTATGACAATAATTGTGACAAAACCCGGTATCATCATAGATGTAGTGGGTCCTATTTCTATGACAAAAATCATGACAGAAAATTGGCTTTTCGTCCTGGGTGGGCCGGAGACGCAGCTGCATGACATTCTTTGGGCCATCCATGACGGAAAAAATCATGGTAGTAGCAAGGGCGAGGAAAATATCGAGGAGTTCCAGGTAACGGTGGATGGTCGGGGGCCGAGCGATGCGCGTTTCTCTCGTACATACGCGCGTGTGTGCGAAGTGTTGCGCTCTAACAGAACCCAAGCGAGGCGTTGGGCTCTAACTGAACCCGAGCGATTGCACTGGAGGCTACGCGTTACTGAACCCGAGCGATCGATCGATGGCTTTTAACTGAACTTGATCGAGCGATTCCTTCGCTACTGCTGCTAACTGAAGCCGATCGATGCTGCCTCTGGATGAACAATGAGCGTTGTTGGGGGTTTGGATGAACAGTTCCCGGTGGGGTTTGGATGAACAGGAACCCGTAGTAGTAGAGGTCGTTGCCTCTGGATGAACAGTACCCCGATCGATCGAGCCGATGGATGAACAGGACCCCGTGGAGGGCTGGATGAACAGGACCCCGTGGAGGGCTGGTTGAACAGTAGCCGGTGGAGGGCTGGATGAACAGTAGCTCGTGGAGGGGTGGTTGAACAGGACCCCGTGAGAGGGCTGGTTGAACAGTAGCCGGTGGAGGCTGGATGAACAGGAGCCCCGTGGATGAACAGTCGCAGGTGGAGGCTAGAGGAGGTTGACGGTGGATGAACAGGAGCCCGTGGAGGCTGGAGGAGGTCGACGGTGGAGATGAACATTATCCCGTGGAGTCCCGTTTTGCGGTACGCCACTCCCCTCCCGGGGAACAGGACCCCCGTTTCGACCGTCGCGCTCCAACACAAGTCCGTTTCCTCCGTTTTACGGTACGCCACACCCCTCCCGATCAACAGGACCCTGTTTCGACCGTAGGAGGTCCGTTTCCTTCGTTTTGCGGTACGCCAGACCCCTCTCGATGAACAGGATCCCATTTCCATCGTGGCCGGTTGAACACAAGGCCGTTTCCTCCGTTCTGTGGTACGCCAGGCCTCGTTTCCATCGGCTATTCTGTCCAAGCCGGTTGGCTCCTGATGAACAGCACGCGTTCCGTTGCCTCCCGATGAACACGACGCATTCCGTTGCCTCCCCATGAACACGACGACGGTGCAGTTTCTCCGTTCCGACCCAGCAACAGCCATGTACACGAGCCCTGGCCGTACGTATGCGCGAGTAGGCATTCGAGACCCTGCCCGTATGTACGTACGTGGCCGTATTTACTTTCTTGCACCCTAACCGCTGTACGTACATGTACATGCTACGTGCGCGCCTCTACTACGGCACGTGAGCGCCTCTACTATGACACGTGCGCGCCTCTACATAGACCAGTATGTACGTGCACATTCGTGACCAAAATGACAACGCTACGTACGCTTCGACCAGGTGGGTCCCGACTGTCAGGCACTTCCTTGCGTGCGAAGATGTAGCTGGTGGGTCCCAGCAGTCAAGGGGGAACATTTTTTTTGCAAAATACGGTAGCCCGTCCAGTGGGTCCCTACTGTCAGGTGGAGGAATAATTATTTTGCGCGTAATAAGGAGGCACTTCCTTGCTGCGGCGGTGGACCCAGCTGTCAGCCTCTCCATGTACAGTACTCTTCCGATGGAAGTCGTTCCTTGACCACGTTGACCACGCCGCGCCGAGAGCACCACGGCGGTGGACGACGGTGAGGCCTAGGAAGGGGACGACACGGAGCCGGGGAAGACGCGGCAGTGGAAGCCCACGCGAAGAGGAGTATGAGGGTTCACTGGTTCGGCTGCGGTGTGAGGCTGCCGTCACCGCCGAATAACAGGGGGTGTGGGTGAGTAGAGGCGGATGGCCTGGCCAGCGGTGGGAGTAGTAGGGGCGGTGAGGCTTCCACGGCATCATAGCTGGCCACGGGAGGCAGGAGCACGCGGTACAACCGGCGCTGGTTTGGGCGGCTGGAGCAAGAAGACCAGAGATTGAAGAAGCACTACGGTCGTTGGATGGACATCGAACGGTCACTGGAGCTAGAATCATTCATATTGACTAAGTTGACAAAGCCCTCCGTCCCCGTCAACTTAGTAGGCCCACAAGTCAACCTCCCACGCAGGGGGGTATTCATTTTTTTGTGGGTAATAAGGAGGCACTTCCTTGCGTGCGAAGATATAGCTGGTGGGTCCGAGCTGTCAGCGGGAGGAACATTTTTTCGTGAAATACAGAGGCCCTTTCGATGGGTCCCAGATGTCAGGTGGAGGAATCATTATTTTGTGCCTAATAAGGAGGCATTTCCTTGTGTGCGGCAGTGGAGCCAGCTGTCATCCTCTCCATGTACAGTCCACTTCTGATGGATGTCGTTCGTTGACCACGTCGCGCCGAGATTACCAGGGCGGTGGACGACGGCAAGGCCTACGAAGGGAACAACATGGAGCCGGGGAAGACACGACAGTGGCTGCCCACGTAGTGGGGAGTACGAGGGTTGACTGGTTCGGCTGCCGTTGCCAGAAAATAACAGGAGGTGTGGGTGAGTAGAGGGATAGACAGGCCTGCCCGGCAGCACTGCTGGCCACGAGAGGCGGGAGCAGGCGGTTCCGCCGGCGCTGGTTTGGGCAGCTGGAGCAGGAAGATCAGAGACTGAAGAAGCATGATTGCCGTTAGATTGACATCTAACGGTCTAACGCTGGTAGAGTCGATTGTTGACTAAGTTTCTTTCTTTGAGAAACCTTGTGTACGCATGAACTTAGTAGGCCCACAAGTCAGCCTCCAAATCTGTGGCAGAACATAGAGCCCATTTGCTAAAAAAATTATAATTTGCAGCCCATTTGCTAATTCTTAAGTAATTTATTACAACCCATTTTCTGCCCAGGACCACGGTCAAAAAGTTCAACCTTATTTTGCCTATTTCGGTGGAGTCTGAACTGTTGTAATCCCAAAATGATAAACATTTTTTTAAGAACTTATTGATTTGCCAAAAAAATCGTTTTGTTTTTGTAAGCAAATAAGACGTGGGACAATTGAGTTGGTTTAAGGGAAAACAAGTGGTAAAAAAATCAGTGCTGGGAGGGAAAACAACAACAAAAATAAGGATGTAAATATGAAAAGGGAACTTTTTGTGTTTTCAATATAACGATACGTGTATATGAACTAGAAAACTATAGGTAGAGATTAGAAAACGGATGTAGGACATGATGTTTCAAGAGGAAAATAGAACTGGGCTGTGTGTTTGATTCAGTAAAAAACTGCCTGCGAATGTTGTAAGACAAAATATAACTAACGCTGGCGGGCCAGAGACCAGTAGATACCTGCTGGATCTTTGTGCCCCGTTGTTGTTATGGGTTGGGCCTGTTAAAAACAAAACCAAGCCTGGGCAGTCTACAGCCCAGTTGAAACTTGCTCGACCTAAAAAAACAATATACCTGCTCAACAAACAAGAGAATTCTGCAAGTACAGACTGATAACTGGGATGCATCAGGTATATTGTTTTTTCATCGTGATAATAAGTGCATGCACTTGTTTTGAAAAATTTGGAGAACTGGGAATTCGAACGGCAGGTGCTTATGCTACCCATCAAATGAAAATCAGGTGCCTGAAAATTCGTTTCGAAACAAATGATTCAGCTTTATATCCACGTCGACCCTCGGCATGATGGTTGGAAGCAAATGCCAAGTTCATACCGAAAGATCGTTAACAACAATACCAACTTGCGGACGACAAGGTAGTACAAGTACCAATACCAAACTAACTTATAATCTTTTTACTCCTGGCCCTAGTGTTCGTCTGGTAGAAAATCTTGCAGAGGACCAGCTCCCACTCCTTCTCTTGCTCCAGGTCCCCGAGGTGGTACTGGTGCATCACCCAGTTGGTCCTCTGCTGGTCGAAGTTCTTGTTGGTGTGCAGCACCAGAACCTTTTTGCTGCCCGTCTGCCGGCCGTTGACCACCACCGGCAAGGTATTGCCGGTCTTGTGCCACATCGCGTGTATGCCGCACTCCGACTGTATCTTGCGACGCATCCACGTGCCTCTTTTGAACGCCCTGGAATTGCGCTGGAAGAAATGCTTGCTTAGGCCACTCAGTGTGATACCTGCAGTATTGTCGAATACATGTTTTAGTGTACGTGGTTGGCATTTTCATAACATCTTTGGCATGTTGCAGTCACTTGTTTCACTTTTTATTAACTGTTAAATTGTAATTGCTTCACTAGGTATGCGTCTAAAAAGAAAATAGAGCGATAAACAAAGGAATATGTTTGTGCAAGTAGACAGCCGATCGGTGTCTTACCTGGAAGTTTCTCAGGATGGATGTAGCATATGCCGTGCTCGCTGTCGATGGTTGGTATGAACAATTCGATGAGAGGGTGAGATCTCGCGCTGGCAGCAGTCACTTTGTCCTCAAGGTGCTCGATCAGCTCTTGATCCGTGGGATCGAACTTGACGCCAGCCGGCAGCACCAGCCAATCCTTCTTGGACTTGCATCGGTTAATTCCAGTTATATGGTACTCAATGTATGATCAATCAACTGTTTTAAGTGAATGATGAAAGATTGCAGATAAGTGGTACTCCAAATCCAAAGTCCACAATACCCGAAGACGCCGTCGGGATTCTTGTGTCACCTCACGCGCGGCGTGTTGTCACGTCAATTCAATGTGTGGACATGATGAATAATTTGACTGATGTATACTAGTACTGCTACTGTACTACTTACTAGTCGTATTTAGTGTCACATTTTAACCATAGGTTTAACTAACAAAATGTCAATGCATGTCACCAAAAATTATTCCATTGGAAACTATGTTCAAATACGAATAAAACGATATAATTTTTTGTGACATGCATTAACATTTAGTTAGTGAAATTTATGATCAAAATTTGACACAAATTACGAAGGGGACCAGTAAACCAGGAGGGAAGTAGTAGTACGAGTTGCGCAATATACGGTATAGAGGACTAGTACAAATTTAGAAATGGGCTAAGAAGTTACAAGGCTATGCGACAGACTTTGTAGGCTACATGAGTAATACAAAATATAATTCCCATTGGACAACACTTTCACCAACAAGTACACACTTGAAGCCTAATATATATATATATATATATATATATATATATATATATATATATATATATATAGTGATGCTATTCATCACCCAGGGTGCATAAAAAGTTATTCTTCAGCCGAGGTAATCTTACTATGACTTCATAACTAAATTACATTGGGAATTCAAATAGTTACATTCCTATTGATTCACTACGTAAAATTTGATATAAGAAAAAAAATAGGTCATAAGACAAGAAAATTTGGAGTTTATGTATATTTTACACTATGTTTTTACGTTTGTAATTTTACATAACATAAAATATTTTTTACGGAGATTATATATTTTCTTACGATCTCTTTTTACGTCAAAATAAGACAAAACTTACGGAATGTAAAATTATAGTGCATTGGTGGTAAAATAGAGGGGGATGAAGAATAACTATTCCTCACCCATATACACTTCTGCACAGCATCTCCATCATCATTATCAGTACATCCTACGCAGGTGAGAGGATGCACTTGATCCTAGAAAGGTATCTATCCTTCTAACCAGAGGAGTGCTTCAAACTAACAACAGTACATAATATCCAACAAAAGAGGGTCATGCTACAGCAGCAGGACACATGGCCCAGTCTAGATATCAGTACGAATCAAGTTGTGCATATTTGCTATTGGCATGAACCACATCGCCACATGTCGGGTTTGCAAAAGCCATCCATCACATGGAAGCTTGATGCCTTTCACACACTGAAGATTATGTGGCAACAAGCTGCGTCGACGAATCTCTAGATATGGTGATTCATGAAACCCATAGTATGATGTGTAAACACAGTTCCCCCTGGCGAATGGAAGTTGCATAGCACGGTAATCATCGCCGGTGATATGATCGATGATTGGTTGGATGATCGGATAATTGAGCCCGAGGAACATGGAGTGGTTGCCGAGGCTGTAAACCCGCCTCCAGTTGAATACGCCTGGCCCAATGGAGCTAGGATCTTTCTCGAACACGAAGCAGCCATAGCCATCAATGTCACGAACGCCCCAGGCATTGCACTGCATGTGGTTTGATGAAATGGTTTGGTCAATTTGGTACATGCAAATGAGCATCAAATGACTGCTGTCAGCTGAACGAGCGATAAACCACCACCCATCGGCTGGTATGATTCCAGTTCCTGGAATAATGCAGGCCAGTGCATTTGCGTCTACTGCAACAATTCAAATTGGAGACCAAAAGGACAAAAATAAACAATCATGTTCAGAGTATGTGTGGAATTAAGATTATTACAACAGTGACACATATCATAGACAGAGAATTGCAATGATGTGGTCATAACCATACCCCAAGTTAAAAAAATAAGCCAATGGCTTTCATATTCTAGCAATATATCATGGTTCAAACATCATGTAACAATGAGAGGAAAACAGATATGACAGGGCCTACTCATATTCTACCATAGCACTTACTACAGTTATCATATCAACTCTAAGCAATAACATGCGTTGTTATAAAAATCCTGGAAATGATAGTAACATATAGCAATCATGAGGTTATACTCATAATATCTATTCTAACAATCATTAGATGCCAATTGTTCTCATATCAACTCTAACAATAACATGTGTGGTCATAAAAAACTAGGAAATGAGAGGAACATATAGCAATGATGTGGTTATAGACATACTATTTATTCTAAATTTGTAACAGTGAACAGGCAGTCATATTCTTAAGGTAAAGATGAGATGAGATAGAACAATTACACAACGATAGATTCCACCAGTATAGGCAGCCAATCTGTGCGTCGACCACATAAACGATGCCATCGTGCACTATAGCATGAGACAAAAATGTTGGGTGAAGAGGATCGACGATGAGCCATAACCATGTATGGCGACCGGATTCCAGATAGACTAATCCCATGTTGAACACGGCAATGAGCTTGTAATCCATGTAGTCTTGTGATGGTGTGGGCACTTCGCAGATTACAACCTTCAGCAAACAGAGGTCGAGCCAAAAGCTCGAAGCGTCTCGTGCATAGTAGGCAGGAGTGTCCGGCGGGCCACGAGGCTGGATGGCGGCGGTATCCAACGATGGAAGGGTGATCTCTTGCTGGGTGTAGATATCCACGAGACGCCACAGACTACCGGATTGGTGGATGAGGACGATCCAGTTGGCCTTCATGCCCGCCTAGTAGTGGCCGCGCATGAAGGACAGGTGGATGGGTAGTGGTAGCATGTCGAGGAGCACCACGGCAACCTCCGTAGGATCGTCAAGTCGGTGTCTGGGCCACCTGCGAGGATCGGGCATCAGCAAGCAGGGTGTCTTGAAAAGAGCCGACCGGTTGCAGACGAGTAGACGGTAGAAAGACACCGAGCATGCGGCCAGGCGGATGGTGCCGAGTAGGTCCATACGATTACAGATCTGCTCCAAGAGAACATCGGGGAGGAAATTCCAATCGCGGCTCTGCGTGTCAGTCGGTTCTGCCATAGGGTTTTTTAGGGCGCTGAGTGACTGGGGTTTCCGGTGCCTGCGAGCCAGCGGGGAAGTGGATTCGGGCGGGCGAGCGAAGAAGATGGCGTGTGTGGCCGAGCAGTGAGCGGGGGGATATGGTACGCGCGAGCTACCAAGGAAGATGGCGCGGGCGGGCGAGAAGTGAGTGGGGGGAAATGGTGTGCGGCCGACGATGGGGAAGAGAGGAGGAAAATAAGAGAGGAGGAAGAAGAGTGAAAGACAGGGAAGAAAGTGCATTAAATCTCAATTCTACTAGTACTACTACTAGGATATACCGTCCTTCGGAGTGTAAATAGTTACGCCGATGACATGTGGGTCTACCTCAAGAGGGCCCATATGTTAGTTAATGGAGGAGAGAGGTGCGTAGTCGTATTTGCGGAAGCGTGCTCCACTGGCAAACATGATGGCAGTACTGGGTAAGGCTGATTTAGTAACACCAACACGCTGGTTCAGCTTATTAATCAAGCGTCCTACTGCTACAGCGTGTATTGTCACTTCACTGTGAAGACTAGTTGAATAGTTCTCTCTGACCGAGATGGGGAATAATGGATCGCGAAGACTTCCTATCTACAGTGTCCCTATGCCTGTACGCTCGGGCCCCTCCAAATGCTCTGCCTTGTACAGGTGCTAAGGCTGCCATGTAGGGCAAAAGTCTGATGTGGCAAGGTAATTAAGATGAGAGATAAGTGTGGTGACCCCAGTACTAAGCGCGAGAACCTAGACAAAAGACTTAAATGGAATAATCCCACCAATGCATGAAGAACTCTAGTTACAAAATCATTAAATAAAGGATGCTTAGCACCAACAAGTTAAGCACCTGTACATGTAAGCATTGGGAGCTTTAGTTGCTAAAGTTTTTAATGTGCTTAGACTAGCCACAGTGGGAGTAACTTCAGCAGTAACATAGAGTTCAACACAGCAAATTTGCTTATGTGGCAATGAGTTAATGAGGAGAGAGGTAGTTTGAGTAACTTAGCTAGTTACTGTAACATCACATTTCCCAATGCAATATGAGTCTATAACCTAATAAATGAGGCTTTGCATGTTATCATACTTATGTTACTACCCACTATGAAGGTAGTAACATAGTCTAGGGATATGTGTATGTTACTAGTGTATGTTAGTCTCCATTGTGGCTAGTCTTAGCACCCCATGTAAGTATCGATGTATCCTGTCCAACAAGATGAAACATTGGCCAAGGCACCCGGCACCAATAATGTAGGAGTACTAGTACTACCTCCTTTCCGGCTTATAGGGCTCAATTCACAAATCTCATCAACCAAGGTACATGATGAGTGGTGGAATAATTTTTGTATTTTGCAAAAACACTCAATTAATGCACTCGTTTTCCTCAAAAAATTATGTTTACCAATGCATTAATTTTGTGTCAAACTTTGACCATCTACTCCCTCCATCCAGGTGAGTCATCTTTGCTTGTGCACCGTGACCAAGGAGGGAAAAACAAGAGAACTTAATGTTTATTTGCTACTCCCTCCGTTCCTAAATATTGTCTTTTTACACATTCAAATGGAATACAACATACGGATGTATGTAGACATATTTTAGAGTGTAGATGCACTCATCTTGCTCCGTACGTAGTCACTTGTTGAAATCTGTAGAGAGACAAATACTCCATGGGAACAGAGGGAGGCTTTTACTCCGTATTTGGGAACAGAGGGAGTATCACAATATGGAGGGAACATAGGAAGCTTGAAATATGAACATGTCAATGGGAGGGAGTAAAAGCCTCATGCATGCATGCAACATGCAACACTCACACGTACACATGGACGCACGCAACACTCACACACCCATGCCGCACACATCACGCGATGCAACACACACGCTCATGCTCAAGTGCTCAACCTACTCCCTATGTCCGTGAAAGACTGTACATTTAGAGATTTACACATTGACCAGAGCATAATTAACGCCCAAAAGTAGCAGATTTATGTGTGCATGCGACCATTGAGAGAAGAAGATTAAATGAAGGTTGTTGCATGCTATAATTAAGGATAGACATGTAGCCTATAGCTAGAGCACAAGTTGGTGCATTAGTTAATCAATATCAATTTTAGATTAAAGGCTAAATGCATTGTGTCGGATTTCGGGTTCCGGCAAAACCCTTGAGGTTCGAACACTGGGGTGCGCACGAAGATATCTCCCTACCTAATCGCGCCCTCATCCTCACCGCGATCTCAAAGCCTAGCTCGACGAACCCGCGGAAAGAGAGACACAAGAGTTTATACTGGTTCGGGCCACCGATGTGGTGTAATACCCTACTCCAGTGCGGTGTGGTGGATTGCCTCTTGGGCTAAGGATGAACAGTTACAAGGGAAGAATAGCCTCCTGAGGAGAGGTGCTCTTGTGCTTGGTGGACTTGTGTGGTTGAGGGCGATCGGGATGATCCCCTCTCTCTATGGTGGTAGCTAGTCCTATTTATAGAGGCCCTGATCCTCTTCCCAAATATTGAGCGGGAAGGGAACCAACAACGGCCAAATTCGAAGGGAGACAACTAGTACAAGTTATCCTGACTAAAGGTGGTCTTCGCCTGCCAAAGGCTCTGGTGGTGACGCCGTCTTGGGCTCCACGGTGACCTCCGTCCTGTCGTCCTGCTGGTCTTGATCTCGTTGCACCGAAATGGAAACCTTTGCCTGATGCCTCGGGACTCCTCGCCTGCGCTTGCCCCTTTAGCACCAAAGAGGAAACGAGGACACTGCACGCGCTGGCGCCCGCCTGGCCTCAGTCGTCATGGCTTGCGTCACAGGAACCTCGCGAGGTGTCCCTTGCCTTGATCTCTCCGCCCCTTGCGAGCCAGCCTGGTGAGGCAGCCCCCGAGGAGGTCTTGTCACTACAAAAAAATACACTTCCGTGATGATACATGTTTGTCACAGTAGGTCACGTTTTCTGTCATGCATGCACATCCATGACAATCTTATGACAGAATCAAGATAGTCATACCTGTGCTGTCGTAGAAGTGTTCTATGACATTACCAAAATTATCATCACGGAAGTGTCCACTTCCATGACGATAAATCGCGCGTCACAGAAGTGCTTTCGTAAGGGTGACCGACACGTGGCATCCACCGTAACGGAACGCCGTTAAGCTATCGGGTCCGGTTTTGGATCCGATAACCCGTTAACAGCCCGGACCAATGGGGATTTTCCACATGTAAAATTTTGATTGGCTAATGGAAACACGTGTCAGCTCTGTGTTGGCACAGGTGTCACTCATCCAATGGGCGAGATGCGCCTATGATATGTTGACACGTGGACCGGCCCAAAAGTGGCCCATAAAGTTTAAATGGGCCAGCCCAACTAAAGGCCCGCAAGATTTTGCGGACCATAATGGACCGGCCCAGCTAAAGGCCCATGAGATTTTGCGGACCATAATGGCTGGCCCAGCTAAAGGCCCACAAGATTTTGCGGGCCATAATGGGCCGGCCCAGGTAAAGGCCCACAAGATTTTTGCGGGCCGTAATGGGCCGGCCCAGGTGAAGGCCCACAAGATTTTTGTGGACCATAATGGGTCGGCCCAGCTAAAGGATCACGAGATTTCACCGACATTATTGGGCCGGCCCAGCTGTAGGCCCAGAAGATTTTGAGGACCCTAGTAGGCCGGCCCATTAACTGGCTGCCATGTTTTGGGCCAAATGCCGGCCCATATTTGATCCGGTCCATTAATGGTCTGCCACGTTCCGGGCCTAACAATGGCCCATATGAGATCCGTCCTGTTAAAAGCCTACCACGTTCTGGGCCAAATTACGGCCCAGATCAGGTCCGGCCCTTTAAGAGGCTTTAGGCTAAATTATGGCCCATATCAGATTCGGCCCGTCAACTGGACGCTATGCTTTTGGGCCCACTTGCTAGAGGCCCATTTAGTAATTCAGCCTGATATTAGTTTCGGCCTGTTAAGGGCCCGTTTAACATTTTGGCCCTATATTAATTCCGGCCTATTAAAAGCCCGTCATATAGTTGGGCCTAACTACGGCCCGGTTTGCATCCGGCCTGCTCGCAGCCGATAATCTGATTGGGCCAAACAAGGACCGAGGCAATTTTGGCCTGTTAAAACCCTGTGATTTGATTGGCACAATCATGGGCCGGGGTCCATTTCGGGCTTCTGCCGGCCCGTGAGCTGTTCGACACGTTTCAGGCCCAACCTACTTCTCAGCCTACTAAAAGCCCATTGAGTTTTCTTGCGAAAAGAGGGCCGGTGGTTTACTCGGCCTACTAAAGGCCCGAATCTACTAGTGGGCCAGTTTACATTTTGGCCTTCTAACGAACCAAGATGACGGGGCCCTTGATGCAGATCATACATCGTGATTGCATGACAGCCCGATTATGTATCGTAATTTTACGGTTTGGCCGGTTTACTGCGAAGACAGGATATATATACAGTAAAATAACTGCAGCATCGTGAATAAGAAAAAATCTTGACTATACAATAAAGAAATTACGGCATATTACATCCACTGGGCATCAAAGTTTGCCAATATGATAATAAAGCACAAGCAGACAGTAGATTACATACACGGGGCATCAAAGATCGCCACCGGTGCAACTAAACACGCCGACAAAATAATATACAAAACCGACAACACTTCAACATAGTTCAAGAAAGGTTAGCCCTACTGGGGAGCTGCAGCGCAAGCAGCTAAGCAAGCTGATGAGACTGCGCTTGTTTAACACCTATATCCTCCTCACTCTGAAAGATAAACAAGCAGACAGATGACAGGTTTTGCACATAAAAGTATCAGTGCTGACAATTCATCACATTTCTTACTGACGAATAAAGTGACACAGTTTAAAATTGCATTAACACAATATGGTATTGTTCAGGTCAAGACATGGCAGGAAATGACATTGTGAAGGAGTTGGCAGCTTCACGACACCACTCGATTACAGATCAAGAACTCATAAGTATCAATGGTTAGTGTGCTGTCAATTTATCCCATTTCAGATTGGCAAATAAAGAGACGGTTTAAATAACAGTAGAATGATATAACATTGTTCATAGTTAAGACATTGCAGCATATGACATTGTGCTGTAGTGGGTAGGTTCACTAGACCACTGGATTACGTATCAAGAACAGAAGCATACATGCAGTGCAAAAGAATATCACTTGCTCTATATAGTTTAATTTACATGGTATGAAGAAGGAACTTGGTTGTACAACTGAAAACTTAAATTGAGAAGAACAAACTTTTGTTTATGAACTACATAATAAACTTTAAACATGCAATTTAATGCAAACACAAAAAATAAACAGCTGTTGCAGTCATGCCTAACCAAATATACACAACAAAGTTTGAAGGCTTGAGAAGGACAAACTTACATTATTGGTGAAGGCAGGCTCTATAAAGCCCTTGTCCATGCTGATGGGCGGGGGGGGGGGGCAATTCAAGAAGTTTACCATAGAATCTTCTTCATAAGCATTGCCTTTATTCTACATTTTGTTAAGAGTAAATATAGATGTGACAATATAAGAAAAAATGGAGATTATTTAAGATAAGATGAAGAGTGATGCTACATAACCAAGTAGCTATAAATGTAAGTACAGCGATACAAGCAAAAGGTACAGCCAAGAGCAATGCAGAGCTAAACTTCTTCAGTACCATCGGTGTTATCCAACCTTATGGTAAGAGTAAATATAGATCTTTTATGTAGAAAATGGAGGGCAAAGGAAAATAAGCTGCAGAGTGATGGTACATGAACAACTACCTGTCAATATAAGTACACTGATAAAGGACAGCAGGTACTTACAAGAACAATGCAGAGCTAGATAAATTCATTGGCATTGGATATATTCTACACTAATGTAACCATTCATACAGATCAGATAATTTGGAGCGAACAATTGATAAGCAAGCTATCATGCATACTGCTGTCTCATAATGAACCAGGTATGTATGCAAGTACAGTGATACAGGACAACAGGTACTAACAAGAGCAAAGCAGCGGGCAGCATATTTGCGATATCCTGTCGTTCTTTTCAAACCGGAATTCTTTTTCGAACAGATTTCTAGCACAAAAGATCCGTAAGGCACATGTAGAAAAGTAGAAGTTCAAATTGTCAGGCGATATCATAGATAGTACCTCATCCTCGGAACAAGACCAGTGCATAACAAGGTTTTTCCATTCAATGTCTTCTAAATTTAGCACAGGAGACTTCACCAGAAATTCGTTTACAGACTTGCCATCAAAGTGTGATTTCCTCGGGTAACACCAATACTGCTGCAATGCTTCCTTGAAGAGCGCAAGCAAGCTTTGCTCGTCAAGACTATCCAGATTGACCCTAGCCTACTTACAACAATATAATGTAAATCATTGATGTGTTCAATCAGTAGAAAACAGGAAAATAATCACCATGAATAATAGCACTTACACGTAAGTGGGACAGGAAGATGTGAAAATGGTGTTTGTCTTCACTATAATCTTCCCATGATGGGAATATATGCACGTAGTCCCTAACAACATTGAAAGCATTGTCTTTTAAACCGGGAATAACTGGAATGGGGTTCCAATCTGCAGGAATTGGCCGTCTCTGCAGTTGGGATAGGTCTTCGGCCGGTGGACTTGCTGTACTTTTTGCTGGAGTGGGATTTTTCTATGGTACGGCTGGTGCTATGGCAACTGAAATCAACATACCTTTTGCTGGAGTGCAGGTCCTGTGTGGTGCGGCTAGTGGTGTGGCCAGTGAAGTATGGGTACAGTCTGCTGGAGTCGGTCCTACGTTTTGTGTCACTGGTTGTACAACCAATATAAGTGGGGTGCTGTCTGATTTCTCTGGCACAACCACGTTTTTCAAGGACTTTGCTGGTGCTCCTTCAGGTTCGGCAATCACCCTCTTCCTTTTTGATGTCTGATGCACAAGAACAGCATTTGAGTGAAAAAACATGGTATGATGACAGATGGAAAATGTATTGATAATGGATGGGCATGGCATCTCGACATATATGATGAGTAAACTAAGCAGATGGCGGTGCAACAAAGTAGAAGAAATGCAAGACAACATATGCAAGATACGCAAAATCAATAAAACCTTGCCAAATTATAACAGACACCTTGATGGGTGAACAGGATAGGCCATCTGCCTTTGACTCCTCGAGGTTAGAATAGTCATTAGGATCATATTCTGAAGAAGAATCAACAGGTGGGGAGCGTATGAGTTTCATTGCATCCAGAATGGCACTCAATGCCTTGGTGCCAATTTTGTAAGTCATTGCGATGTTTAGCTTCAAGAGTGGACTGCTGCTAGTACGACACAAAGCAGCTACACAGATCATAGTGTAGATATAACGGGAAAACCGTAAGCATCAGAGTAAAATCAGCAAAGTGGAACTTGCTGGAATATATGTGCTAGTATTGCCGGTACGGCTAGAAAGGCTTCAGATACCAGCTCTCTTCAACTGAAGGTGCGGTACTGTTAATATCAGTGTAACTCTCAAAGGCGACACAACTCGCCGTATTTCCTTGCTATTCTTATAGGATTCAAGTGGGCAGGCCACTACAAATCCTATTCCCATGTTTACAAAATCCTACGAATCAAAGAGGCCCAAAGAGTTCAAAGTGTCCATACCAACCAACTGTATAGACCTCTACACTGCAAATGTCCCTGCTCATCTTCACTACAAGGAACATACTGTACTACTATCATACTCCCTCCGTTCCAAAATATAAGTCTTGGTAGAGATTTCCACTATGGATCACATACAGATGTATCCAGATACATTTTAGAGTGTAGATTCACTCATTTTGCTCCATTGTAGTCCATGGTGGAATCTATACAAAGACTTGTATTTAGGAACGGAGAGAGTACTTATTAAAGAAGAATGAAAGAGGAACATGCTAAAGAAGAGCAAGCAGATTTTGGATAATAAAATGTTCGTTGCGCAGTGCCCACACATGATGAACCAAAGCGCATTAAGAAAGCAACTCCCTGCTGTCTCCATATATGTGGTGCACGTTCTTTTCCGAAAGTAAAGTAGGAACATTAGCTGACCAATTAAATGTTATCTGTTTTAGTAATATCAACATCATATCAGATTCGTACTTGAGCAACAAGTTTGGAATTATGAGTGGCACATTGTTTAGCTTGATGGATTCAGGAGCAGTGCTAAGCAGGTACGATGATGGTACTGAATATAAAGGCATGTCTGCATGCAAGTCGCGTGACTTTTGTCATTTGGGTCAGTCGACCATTTCAGGCGGTTGGATGAAGATCCTACGTCTCCTAACCCTTCTTCTTCCTCGTCTCTAATTCTTCCCATACAGAACACCGCACGGGCCACCGGCCGGACCACCGGCCCCCACCGCCTGTGTTCCTCCGCCACCCCACCCCCACCCCCGCCCCCACCCGCGTTGAGTTTTCTTTGTTCGGCGAGGCCCCACCACCGCCCCCCCACAAACAAAGTCCCCACCCGAGCCCCTTCGTTCGCACTGGCGAACTCCGGCGAGCTCTGAAAAATCGACTGACCCAATTTTGAAATTTAGTCTATTGTGATTTAACTAGTGTGGAATATAAAAGGGGAAAACCATAAGCATTTGGGAGTATATTGTTGAGCGTGCCATGGCGGATCTGAAGGTGCAAACCGGACAAAGGCAACTTCGCAACCAATGTTTGCTTTCAACTAGCAAGTAAGTGATGGACAAGAAATCAGAGTAAAGCAGTGGCGATCTATTTTCTTGTTGCGATAAATAAGTTGAGCAGATACGAAAGAGTACTGCCTCTGGTGCGGCGCCATGTATGCATCTGCTGAGAATTTGACGGTGCCGCGGTAGCGATGGCTGTCGGCGGCGTGGAAGCAGATCTAGGAGGGTAGACGGTGGCGGCGGGCCGCGGTGGACGAGACGGTCGTAGGAGCGGTGCCGGCAAGGTGGACGACGGCGGGGATGAAGCGAGAGGACGGGATGCAAGGATCCCGGTCCGAAGCCGTGGATGAGAGAGGTCGATCTCTTGTAATGGACGGCGGCGTCGGGGTATCAGCTCCGGCATGGTGGAGGAGGACGGCGGTGGATGGGGTGGCGGACGGAGGAGGCTGGGGTGGAGAGGGTGTTTTGGCGCCCACGGAGTACGAATGTGGAAATGGAGGTGGAGAGGAAGGGGATCCATATCTCCAGGTTGCGCTGGTATCAAATGCGAGGAAATTTACAAACTTAGCCCAGTTTCAAATTTCCTACATCACAGTAATATTAGTCGGTTGGGGATAGGACGGTAATCTCGCATACACCGAATATTTGCCGACGAGAGTTTGTTTTTGGCGCCCATCGTGTATGAATCAGGGAGGGAGTCGATTTCAGCCGAGGACACACTGTGTTTTGGCGCCCACCGTGTATGAATCCAGGTGAGAGGCGGTTATGTCATGTTTGAGTGAAATTACAAACCTACCCCTATCGAAACCTATAGAAATCAAGCAGATAGGCTTTGCGTGGCAGGGATAGGCAGTAGTAATTTCCATCTTGCAGATTTTGGTTTCGGGCGGTTACTGCGACTTTCCCCGCTTCGGTCAAATTCTGCAGAGTGCACGTTTACCGTGCCAACTCAATTCGAATCCCGTTTGTATTCTATTTTTTTCGGGCAGGATCCATTTTCGATTGGAATAAAATTCTATATACATCATTTTTTCTATATATACTTTCAAAAGCACAACAAAGAATTATGCTCCTTTATATGTATAATATGATTTACAAATACAATGATCTCAAAATCATAAGGTTGAATTCAAAAAATTAAACCAAATTATGTTCTACTAGAATGTATGGATCAGTAATATCTACATATTAAATAACATAGATGCGCGTGAATTCATATGATTATGCATGTTTGATAGATCAATTTTGGTTCGAGTATGGATTACATGTATCATCATCTCGAATTGAAATATTTGAATCCCTTTTATGTTCACTCCTTTCACGCCCATCTCTCTCGCATGCATGCTCCTTCATGTAGCTATCACTCTCTTTTCTCCAGCTCACCCGCCCTCTCACTTCATGTTTCTCCTATCCTCGCAAACATGGTCTCTCGACGTCTCCCTTGATAAGTGTCACACTCTCCCTATCATTATACATTACACAGTTTTCATTATCTCTCACGTCTCTACCGTTCTCTCGTATCACTAGGTACCTAAGCTTTCTTTTTCACCGCCACACACACAGTCTCCACTCGTCTTTCACTTTGTCTTTCTCTCTATGGGATTCTATCACACACCCTATATGTCTCTAGATATGAATCATACCACTAAAATTACTCCCTCTCTCCTGTAGACACAACATTTGTTGCGGTCTCCTTTTCGTCTCCATCCCAGACTGACATTATTCATTTGTTTACCGATCAGACAAACTCCCCGCCCCCTCTCTCACACACACACACACAACTCCTGCTTGCACTCCCCTTCCCGACTACCGTCTCTCTCTCTCACACACAAAACTCTCGCTTTCGCACCCCCGACTCGTATTTCTCTCACAAACATTTATCGACTAGGCTCTAGATAGTTTTATACACCCGCACACTCGTGCTTCCACTATCGCATACATGTCTCTCTCCCGCTCCTTGTATCTATGTAGTTTTTTCTTCCCTTCTTGAGACACGCCCTCTCGATCATGCACACACACACTATCGCCTCATTTTAAGCTGATACCTCTCGCACACACACTCTTTGTGTCTTTGTCACACATGCATTCCGTCCTCCTACTCTCTCCCTCTCTCTCACACACACATGGGCTTTTTGCAACAACTAGCAAGATACCCATGCGTTGCACGAAACATGAAGATGCATTTGTATGAGTAGTTTATCTTGTGGGAGAAAAGGATGAAGAAGGGAAGGCCTTATTTGCAAGTGTGAAGAGGGGTGTGGGTATCTTTTTGCAATATTGCCATAGTTTCCTTCCTATCCGTCAGATATAGATCGGACGGCCTATATTGCAGGATGGCAGGCACACGATCATCATCGACTATGCTTTTTATCAGAGTAGGGACAAAAAAACAGAGTTGGTGATGATGGTGGGCCTGCCATCCTGCAATATAGGCCGTCCGATTTATATCTGACGGATAGGAACGAAACTATGGCAATTTACCCGCACTCCTCTCCACATTTGCAGATAAGGCCTTCCCTCGTTCATCCTTTTCTCCCACAAGATCTTGATGTTTCGTCCAACGCACGGGCATCTTGCTAGTAAGAGTAGAAATTAGACATATACTACTTCTCGAATCTTGAAACCAAATCCATTCCTCCCTTATCTCATCAAAACCGCCAAAGGAATATATTTTGAGTGAAACATAACATTTTTTTAGTGATATACATATTTCAAAAGTAGACTTTTTGTTCTATCAAATCGGTGAATATGTATTAATCTACTCTGATCGTGTGGCAATGCATTGGCACATTGCTAGTAGTTATTATAATTTTTTGGACACCAGACAAACGGTGGAGTACATATACGAAGAGAAGAGGCGCACGCACGCAGTCGGTCTCTCACTGTCTCGCAGACATGAGTGTTATGTAAAGGCAACATTATTAAATAAACCCTAAAACCCTAGGTGCACGATTGCTGCATTCGCGGGTACCGGGTATGTGGTGGAGCGTACCTTTGTAGGAATAGTCAGCTCGCGTGATAATTTGATCTGTAGGAGTTGATGGTCGGGACCACAGGTGAACGACTTGGAGGCGGCTGTCGGAGTAAATGGCCACGGTAGCCTAACCGACTCCCCCTGGCTCTTCTAAAAAATTATCAGGCCGATCAAGCCTTCAAGCATCCAGAGCATGGGGCCGCCTTCCTCTGGCCGGCTATCCCCAAGGCCGACTACCAGAAGGCGACCCGGCCTCAAAAACTTTCCCGAAGAAAGCTACAAGATGGCCGACTCCAGGAAGCCGGCCCTAAGAAGGCCGACTCCCAGAAGCCGGCCAAGACTGCACCCACCAAGACTGCACCCACATAACGGTGATAAGACGGGGCATGGCCGCAGTACTGCCCACTACCCTCGAATCCCGGAACATGCGTGGCCACAGGGCGCCGTACGGGACAGCCATCCCCCGTCCGGCGTGACACTGTAGCCATGTTGACCTCGACGTCACCCACGACAGGCACCAGTACGACCCGCGGGCGGCGGGCCCCTTTAGCCAGAGAGACGCTCAAAGGCAGCCCGGCCTCCCCTAGTCGGCCTGGGGCGTAGCCGGCACCCAATAGCCGGCTACCTCCCTTCCTTGAAACATGTGCATCATTAAGGAGACAAGACGAGGTGAGGCTACAGTGAGAGCCCACAAGGCGGCGGCACTGTAGCCACGCTTACCTCGACAAATCCCTCGTCGTCAAGGGCGAGGCAATAGTAACCAGCCGCCGACAAGGCCCCCAGGCGGTGGGGCCGGCCTGTCGGCCAAGAGGCCGGCAGCCGGTGGGCCCCAATGGCCGGCGGAGAAGCCGGCGAGCACAGACACTGACGGCTGGGACCCGCGCCCAGCCGGATTACCATTATGCCCCTGGGGGGTAGGCCTATATAAATCCCCTGGGACACCCATGCAAAGGGTTGATCTCATAGAGTTTTACACACCACATAGAGAGAAAAGGAGAGCTAGCCTTGCCCTTCTTCTTCCTCTAGCCAAACAGCTCAAGGAGCACTTGTAGCTACTCGTGTTGATCTAGTGATCATGCGGAGACCCCGCAGAGCAGGACTAGGGGTGTTATCTCCACGGAGAGCCCCGAACCTGGGTAAGATCCGCCGGCGTGCATGTCTTCGCCTTATCCCGTTTCCAGGCACCGGCGATGTCTTACTGGCTCCCACAATGATAAGCCACCCGTTGGCATATGTCGCACCTACCACCCGACATTTGGCGCCCACCATGGGGCCAGGTGCCCGTCGTCCGGAGACCTATTCTGGACGGGAACCCTTTTCCTCCCCCGCGAGCGTAGCCAGCCTGCTACGCCTGATGGCGCTTGCCCTGATGCGCAGCAAGGCGTCGACGACGCCTACGCGGCGAGCTGCCTCGCCGACCTCCTTGGCGAGACTCGCATCTCCGACGCGGGCACAGACTACCCCGAGAGCCGCCTCGTCAGCCTCCTCGACCAGCTTCATGTCTCCAGCGAGCTTGCTGTGGACTTGGAGTTGGTCGGCTCCACCGACCCGATGCTTGTCGACTCCGACACGGCATCGCTTGACGCCTTCCCCACCGACGTGGTGATCATCGAGGACCCTCTCCTTCGAGCCGACAGTGGCAGCAGCGCTGTCACTGAGGTGCTGGTCATCAGCCACGGCACCTTCTCGGGCGAGAACGCCCACGACGCCCTACAAGCGGTGCTGCAAGACTTGTCCGTCCCCATCCCGGCCGACGCCGACGCCGAGACTCTGGAGGCACGCCGCCTCGCCCTCATCGCGGAGGGCCAGAAGATAGCATCCATGAGACGCCTCACTGAGGCTCACCAGCGCGAAGTTGACCGCGCCGCCTTTGGTACGCCGCCTCCTGGCGGGCCGAGCCGAGCCGGCCTCGTCAAGAAGCGCGGCGCGGCCATTGCCAGCATGCTGGGAGCAGACCGCCCAGTGTACGCCACGCCACTCGAGAACCTGCGTGCCGCTCAGGCGGCCGCAGAAGAGCTGAACGGGCTAGGGGCTGATGAGCTCCCCTACATGACTAGACGCATCCCGCAGCTGTTCGACGCGGACGCAGAACGGCATGAAGCTGGCGCCCGCGCTGAGAGTCTTCCCCCGCGCCGAGAGCATGCTGCGACATCCCGGACGCCGACTGCAAGCGGCGCCCGCGCAAGGAAAGACAAGGAGCCGGCTTCTAGCCGCAGCCGGACTCGGGTCACCATCGAGTGCGACGCATATGGCCGCCCCCGAGCGGTGGTACGACAAGGCAATCCGCCTCCCCCCCGCCTCGTGGGGAGAGATATCCCACCCCGCCGCCTATCACGGATCCGACTCTCGGTGGCCGACTAGGCGACCGCAAAGGAGTCGGTGAAAATGATGCCCGCCACCGGATCGACCGCCTAGCGCGATCCCTGGCGCTAGAAGAAGAAGATGATGTCGGCCCGTCTTGCTTTGGCCCCCGCATCCACGACGAGCCCTTCCCCAAAGCGTTCTCACTCCCCAGAGACACGCCAAAATACAACGGCTCCGTGAAGCTGGAAGATTGGTTGATCGACTACTCTATCGCAGTCAGCATAGCAAATGGCAACAGGCGCGTTGCCGTGAAGTACGTCCCTCTCATGCTTTAAGGCACGTCACGCACCTGGCTGAACAGCCTCAAGCCCTACAGCGTCAACAGCTGGCTAGACTTCACGGAAGTCTTTGTACGCAACTTCACCAGCACATACAAGCGGCCTCCCAAGCCCCGCCAGCTCTCCTTATGCGTCCAAGGGCCCAGCGAATTGACACGCGACTACCTCACGCGTTGGGCCGAGCTCCGCAACTCCTGCGAGGGGGTGCACGAGGTTCAAGCCATAGAATACTTCACCGCCGGGTGCCGAGAGGGCACCCTCCTCAAGCACCGACTCCTCTGCGACGAGCCGGCTACCCTCGACGAGCTGCTGATCATAGCAGACAAGTACGCCACGGCCGACTCCTCGATGAAGACCGAGCTCCGACTGGACGCCTCTGGAAAGGTGCTCGCTCGGCTCCCAAGACGCCGGCTGGTGACTCCAACCGACGCCCCTACCAGAACGACCACAAGCGCAAGGCCCCTATGCCGCCTTCCACCAGTCGGCAGGTGGCCACCATCGAAGACGAGCAGCCCGAAGAGCGGCCCGCTCCCAAGAAGAAGGGCGGCAGGCCGGCTTGGCAGCCGGCCTTCTCCTACGAGCAAACTCTCGATGCCCCTGCAAGTTCCACAGCGGCGCGAAGCCGTCCAACCACACGACCCGGAAGTGCCATTGGCTCACGCGGATCTCCAAGGGCGAGGGGCTGGTGCCGCCTCCGCCTCCCGGCCCGCCGCCTCCAGCCCCTCAGCAGCCGGCTGTTCGACCAGCAGTCGGAGCCATTCAGGATGAGTTCCCAGATGAGCACGCCGCCTACGTCGTCTTCACGAGCCAGATTGAAGACAAGCGCAGTCGGCGCCGACAGCACCAAGAAGTCAACGCGGTCGCCTCCAGCAACCCCGAGTTCATGCATTGGTCTGAAAGGCCTATCAGCTGGAGCCGGGCCGATCACCCAGAGGTGATGCCGTCTCCCGGCTCCTACGCATTGGTGTTGGACGTCACCCTCGCGACGGAAAGGCGAGCTGCCCGTTTCTCCCGCGTGCTGATTGATGGTGGAAGCAGCATCAACATACTGTACCGCGACACCATGGAGAAGTTGAACCTCAAGGCGAAGCAGCTCATGCCAAGCCGGACTGTGTTCCATGGCATCGTACCCGGCCTGTCCTGTTCCCCAATCGGCAAGATCAAGATGGATGTTCTCTTCGGAGACAAGGATCACTTTCGCCGAGAAGCGATCTGGTTTGAAGTAGTGGATCTAGAGAGCCCTTACCACGCCTTGCTTGGCCGACCTGCCCTGGCCAAGTTCATGGTTGTGCCCCACTACGCCTACCTCAAGATGAAGATGCCGAGTTCAAAGGGGATCATCACTATAGCCGGAGACTACAAGAAGTCCATCGAGTGCGCTGCAGCCAGCAGCCGACTGGCCGAGTCCCTCGTGGTTGCTGAAGAGAAGAAGATGCTGGACCGAGTCGTGGCCATGGCCGGCAAGCAGCCGGCCCTGTCCCCCAACCCCAAGGAATATGATGCTCAGGGCTCCTTCCAGCCGGCCAAGGAGACAAAGAAGATACCTCTGGACCCGGAGAACCCGGAGAGGTTTGCTGTCATTGGTGCAAACCTGGACAGTAAATAGGAAGGCGAGCTCGTCGACTTCCTCCGTGAGAATCGGGACATCTTTGCATGGTCCCCAAAGGACATGCCGGGTGTTCCGAAGGATTTCGCCGAGCACAAGCTACACGTCCGAGCGGACGCGAAACCAGTCAAGCAGCCTCTCCGCCGACTGTCGGAGGAGAAAAGAAGGATCGTAGGAGAAGAGATAGCCCGGCTCCTGGCCGCCGGCTTCATTATGGAGGTGTTTTTTCCAGAGTGGCTTGCCAACCCGGTCTTGGTGTTGAAGAAGAACAACAAATGGCGTATGTGTATAGATTACACCAGCCTCAACAAAGCCTGCCCCAAAGATCCGTTTGCCCTACCACGGATTGATCAAGTGATAGACTCCACAGCCGGATGCGAGCTGTTGAGTTTCTTGGATGCTTACTCAGGATACCACCAGATCAAGTTGGACCCAGCCGACCGCCTGAAGACCGCCTTCATCACACCATTCGGAGCTTTCTGCTACCTGACTATGACATTCGGCTTGAGGAATGCCGGTGCCACTTTTCAGCGTTGCATGCAGAAATGCCTCCTCAAGCAACTCGGCAGAAATGCCCACGTCTATGTAGACGATATTGTGGTGAAGACGGAGAAGCGCGGCACCCTGCTGGAACCTCAGAGAAACATTTGCCAACTTGCGCCGATTCCAGATCAAGCTCAACCCCGAGAAATGCGTGTTCGGAGTACCAGCCGGCCAGCTTCTAGGCTTTTTGGTCTCTGAACGCGGCATTGAGTGCAACCCAGTGAAAATCAAGGCCATTGAGAGAATGGAGATTCCTACCAAGTTGCGAGACGTTCAGAAGTTTATCGGGTGCCTGGCCTCCCTAAACCGCTTTATCAGCCGGCTAGGGGAGAAGGCTCTCCCCCTGTACCGACTCATGAAGAAATCCACCCACTTCGAGTGGAACGACCAAGCAGACCAAGCTTTCCACGAGTTGAAGAAGATGCTGACCACACCACCTGTCCTGGCAGCGCCGACTGAGAAAGAGCCCATGCTCCTTTACATTGCTGCGACTAGCCGAGTGGTCAGTACAGTCATCGTGGTCCAGCGCCCAGAAGAAGGCCGAGCTCAGTTAGTCCAGAGGCCGGTATATTATTTAAGCGAAGTACTGTCCACCTCGAAGCAAAACTACCCGCATTACCAGAAGATGTGCTATGGAGTGTACTTCGCCGCCAAGAAGCTGAAGCCCTACTTTCAAGAGCATCCCATCACGGTCGTATGCACCGCCCCGCTTGCCGAGATCATAGGCAGCCGGGATGCATCCGGCCGGGTGGCTAAGTGGGCCATTGCGCTGGCTCCTTACACGATCTTCTACCAGCCCCGCACCGCCATCAAGTCCCAAGCATTGGCCGACTTCCTTGTCGACTGGGCCGAGACCCAGTACCTACCGCCGGCTCCCGACTCCACTCATTGGCGGATGCACTTCGACGGATCCAAGATGCGCACCGGCTTGGGAGCCGGCATCGTCCTCACCTCTCCCAAGGGCGACAAGCTCAGATACACATTGCAAATCCATTTTGCCGCCTCCAACAATGTGGCTGAGTACGAGGCGCTCATACACGGGCTCCGGCTAGCCAAAGAGCTCGGCATACGCCGGATCCTGTGTTATGGCGACTCGGATTTGGTGGTCCAGCAGTCATCTGGCGACTGGGACGCCAAGGACGCAAACATGGCGAGCTATCGATTCCTCGTCCAGCAAATCAGCGGATACTTTGAAGGGTGCGAGTTCCTCCACGTGCCACGGGCCGACAACGAGCAAGCAGATGCCCTGGCACGGATCGGCTCCACCCGACAAGCTATACCAACCGGTGTCTCTCTCCAGCGCCTCCTCAAACCGTCTATCAAGCCGTCTCCAGAATCGGACTCTATCTTCGTACCGCCTGCCCCTGATGCAGTCGGATCCGACTGGGGGAACCCAGCAGGCGGCTCGGGGACTTCGACAAGCGGCCCGGGGACTGCCGTAGTCGCACCCGGCTCGGGGACTTCAGAACCCGGCCCGGGGACTGCAGCAGTCAGCCCGGGGACTGCAGCGACACAACAGGCGGTGGCCGACTCCAACTCTCCACCACCCAACCCACCCACCCGGGTCACAGTAGCCGTACTGACAACAGAAGAAGTCACAGCTCCATCATGGGCCCAGCCCATCCTCAACTTCCTAGTAAACAGAGAGCTGCCGACTGATGAGATCTCGGCAAGACTAGTTCAACGCCGAGCCGGAGCATACGCAATAATAAACAGAGAACTTGTTAAGCGTAGCGTCACTGGAGTCTTCCAGCGCTGCGTCGAGCCAGAGAAGGGCATAGCAATCCTCTAGGATATCCACCAAGGCGAATGCGGCCACCACGCGGCCTCAAGATCACTTGTCGCCAAAGCTTTCCGCCATGGTTTCTTCTGGCCGACTGCTTTGGAAGACGCCAAGGAATTAGTCAAATGCTGCAAAGGATGCCAAGTCTTCAGCTCCAAGCAACACCTGCCGGCTTCTGCACTCAAGACCATCCCCCTCACCTGGCCCTTTGCCGTTTGGGGGCTGGACATGGTGGGCCCATTCAAGACAGCCCGCGGCGGCATGACACATCTGCTTGTCGCCGTGGACAAATTCACCAAGTGGATTGAAGCGAAGCCAATCAAGAAGCTGAACGGGCCGACTGCCGTGACATTCATCGCAGACATCACTACTCGGTATGGTGTACCACACAGCATCATCACCGACAACGGCACGAATTTTGCCAAGGGAGCACTGGCACGTTTCTGCGCGACACAGGGCATCCGACTGGACTTAGCGTCCGTTGCCCACCCGCAGTCAAACGGCCAGGTCGAGCGAGCAAACGGCCTCATCCTCTCCGGCATCAAGCCCCGACTGGTCGTACCACTGGAGCGTTCGGCCGGCTGCTGGCTCGATGAGCTGCCGGCTGTCCTCTGGAGTCTGCGTACTACCCCGAACAAGTCAACCGGCTTCACTCCTTTCTTCCTTGTATATGGTGCCGAGGCTGTCATCCCAACTGACATCGAGTTCGACTCGCCTCGGGTCACCATGTACACGGAGGCGGAGGCCAAGGAAGCGCGAGAAGACGGCGTCGACCTGCTGGAAGAAGGCCGGCTGTTAGCACTCAGCCGGTCCGCCATCTACCAGCAGGGTTTGCGCCGTTACCACAACCGGAAGGTCAAGCCAAGATCCTTCCAAGAGGGCGATCTTGTGCTCCGGCTGATCCAGCGAACAGCCGGCCAGCACAAGCTCTCGGCCCCTTGGGAAGGCCCTTTCGTCATCAGCAAGGCCCTAGGCAACGACTCCTACTACCTGATCGACGCACAGAAGCCGAGAGCACGCAAGAGGGATGATTCCGGCAAGGAGTCGGAACGACCATGGAACGCCAATCTCCTGAGAAGATTTTACAGTTAAAAGCAGTATGTATCATGCTACCTTTTTGTATTAAGTACAAGACAACGGGCCCCCCGAGGCGCACTCGGGGACTGCCCTCCTTTATCTATGAATGACGAGTGTCATACCCATGAATGTACTATTACATTTGATTCTCTATCTGGCACCGGGTTCGACTAGTCGGCCCGGGGACTGGCCGCCTTGAGTTATATTAAAAGTTCTACCTGAAGTCAGACAAGTAGTGTGCCAGCACCCGAGCCCTCTCTTGTTGTAAGTCGCAGCTCGAAGAACCGACTGTCCGACTGGCAAGAGCCAAAGGCAGGAAAGGATGCCCACACGAAAAACGGCTAAGGACTAACGAACTTATATAACACAAGCCGGCCTCCAACCACGCCTACCGGCTGTCAAAACAGCCGGCTGGCCGGCTTCCCAGTCACTTCGCTACAATCCAAGAAAGCTAGAGTACTTGCCCTCCCAACCGGCCAAGCACTTCTCCAGCCACAGACTGCAGAGCAGCTGTCCGGCTGGGAAGGCGGCAACCAAGGGAGGGCGGCAAAGGAAACAGCCAAAGGATGAAAAGCAAGAACAATGGAAAGCCAAACACATGCATGATTATATTTACACATAAGGCCTTCAACAGGCCGGCAGTCAATATAGTTTGAATACACCCCCAGTGGGTGGAACTGCGCAAACTTAACAAAATATTGTTCAAAGAGTAATAAAACAGGAAAGTAAAGGCGGCAGATTAGACTAAGGGCGCAGCAGGGGAGCCGGGCTGGTCGGTGGAGACGGCAGCGCCGGCTGGAGGAGTGGCCGGCTGGCGAGTCTCGGCTTGATCATCGCCGGCTGCAGGCGGTGCGCTCGCACGCGCCTTGTTGCTGGAGGCACGGTCAAGCTGAGGCTGGCCGGCTGCTCCACCATCTGGCACGGCGTCTTCACCCTCCTCCTCCTCCTCGCCCTCGTCGCTGGAGTCGATCTCCTCCGCCGAGTCCTCGCCATCTGCTGGGTTCAGCCCGAACCACTCCTCCGGCTGGGCAACGCCGTTATCATCCACCTCAGGAGCAAAGGCGCTGGTGTCGGTGTAGTCGGCGATCGCCGAGGCACGCTGGATGATAGCCGGCCGCGCCGGCTCCAGCTCCGTGTCGGCCTCCTGCCGCCAGGTGGCCAGCTGGTCCAAGCTCAGCTCAGGATACCAGGCTTTGACGAACTCCAGCGCCCGCCTGGCGCCTGACCGAGCCGCAGAAGCCTTCCAGGCCTCGAAGCGGCCGGCCGCTACCTCCAGCCAGTCGGCAGTCCGACTGGGGGTGCGGGGAATCACCTCGCCGGGCCAGAGAGCGGCCAGCACCTGCGCCCCAACACGCTGAAGCCGGCGGAGCATGCGGTGAGCCGGCTGGAGGCGGGCTTGAATCGCCAGGAGCTGTTCCTCAAGCGACCGGCGAGCGTTCGGCGCGATCTCAGCGCCAGCCTGCCTTTGCGCCTCGCGGTGGGCCTCGACGACCTGGTTGGCGGCAGTAGAGTAGCCAGGGAAGTACTCTGCACAAGAAAGAAAGAGAAAGAAGAGAAAAATACCAAGTTAGAGAGTGAACCAAACGGCAAGCGGCAAGCAAGGAACGAAGAAGAGGGCGGCCTACCGTCAACCAAGTCTTCGATCTGGCCGTAGCCGTTGATCAACGACTGCCTCGCCTCGGCCCAGCTCGCCGCCTCGGTCTCATATTCGGCTTGGAGGGCGGCCTCGCTATCCTGCACCGCCTTCAGGGCCGCCTTGTGGCTCTCCTCCTGGTCGGCCAGCTTCTTGACCAGGCGGTCACGCTCCTGAGCCAAGGCGTCGAACTCGGCTTCCTTAGCACGAAGGGCGGCCTGGGTCCCACCCAGCTGCTCCCTCAGTTTGGCGTTGGCCGCTGCAGATATGGCAGAGAAGAAAAGAGCAATAAGAAAGAAGTCGTCAAGAAAGATCCGACCCGACTGCTCAGCAGTCGGCCCGAATCTCGGGGACTACACCCAGTGGGTGCGCTGACGCGCCCCCACGTGAGATAAAAGATGAAGCACTTACCCCGGCTCTCAGTTAGATCAGCATTCTTCTGGGTCAGCTCCCGAGCCTGGGAGTTGAAGGCAGCCGCACGGAGGTTGTGGTAGTCCTGCAAGTCGGACAGAGAAGCGAATGAGAACAAGATAGCAAACAAAGCCTACTAAGAAGTTCCAAGCCGCCTGCTCAGCAGCCGACTCGGAACTCGGGGACTACACCCAGTGGGTGCGCTGACGCGCCCCCACGGAAGAAACCAAGATCAAGAAGCAAAAACGGGAAGACTTACCCGAATGGCCGCCTGTGTCGCGAGGAACTCGTCATTATACTGCCTCAGCACTGCGGCCTGCGACTGAAGCCGGTTCCGGACTTCTTGTGCCGCCACATTCACCACGGCCGTCCCACCACCCGGCGTCCACCCCGAGCTGGCGCTGGCCGTCTCCACGTCCTGGGCCGACGAGCTGGAGCCTGCGGCCTTTTTCGGGTCCGGAGCCGAAGTTGCCCTCCCCGCACGCTGGCACGATGGCGACTGGACCACCAGGTCCGTCCTCGCAGCCGGCTCGCCCCCAGCCGATTGTGCAGGCAGCGCGTTAGGCCGGCTACCTTGGGCCGCCCCAGTCGGCGAGGGCGGTGCCGCCTCCCTCTCCTGGACGACGTCGTCCTCCCTCTCCAACCCCGGCAGGTCACCGCCGGCTTCCTCCGGCGGGGGCTCCGGGATCTCGGGCGCCGCAACATGCAGGGGGGGTGACAAGCAAGGCCCCCTCCGCTGCCGCTGCAGCTGCAGCCTTTGCTTGGGCCTTAGCCGCCGCGTCGGCCCGCACCTTCGCCGACTCCTCTGCATCCTCCTGCGCCACCTTGGCGGCAGCCGCCCTCAGCTCTTCCGCCTCCCGCTCCTCCCACGCCTCCCGCGCATTTCACTCCGTCTCCGCTTGAAGCTCCACGCGGGGGTCCACACGGCGGGTGCTCCCGGATCCTCCCGGTGATCCAACCACGGAGGCGGCAGCAACCCGCTCAAGAGAAAGCGGAGCCCTGATTTTTGAGGCAAGACAAGGATTCCGAAATCAGCAACAATAGAAGAAAGAATATGCAAAAGAATCTACACTTACGCCGAAACCGCCTGCGACTGCTTCACCACCTTGCGGAAGCGGGCCGCCTTCGCGGCCGCCTCATCCCATCTGGTCGCCGCCGCCCCGCCCTTGGGCTTCTTCGGCCGACTATCGAACAAGCCCGACGCGGCCCGGCGCTTCTGCGCGCCGCCCCGAGCAGGCGGCGCGGCGGAGGAACCCGCGCCATGGTCGGACGCCGGCTGGCGGCGTGGGACGATTTCCGCCTCGTCGTCATCCGGCCAGTCGTCGAAGCTGGCTCCAAGCCCGGAGCCGCCTGCTTCGCCGCCTCCCGCCTCGGTGTTGTCGTCCATGGCGGCCGCCCCCAAGTCGGGGTCCTCCAAGTCATGCTCCGCCCGGTCGGGGAGAAATCGGCGATCCGCCCCCGCTGTCCCGGCCGCAGGTCGAAGGAGAGGGCTCTGCCAAGACGTGCCGACTGGTCAGAGTCGGCCAAGAAAAACTTGGCGACAAAACTAAAAGAAGAAAGGATAAAGAAAGCATACCGTAGGCGGGGGATGAGCACGGGAGTACGGCTCCTTGCCAAACCGCCACTCTGCGGAGAGCTTGCAGTTCGCGAGATAATTCACCATATGAGCCACCTCGTCATGAGGCATCTCCTTGGTGCACATCCGACTCGGATCGAGTTGGCCGCTCATCTGACAGATCAGATGAGGGCGGCTTTGAAGCGGGAGAACCCGACGCATGACGAAGGCGGCCAGCAGGTCGGACCAAGTCAGGCCCTCCGACTGGATCATTACCCAGAGTCGGGCGACGGCGGCGGCTCCAGCCGGCGACAGCGTCACGGCCCGATAGGACCACTGGGGCCGCCTCCCAGCCGGCGGGCCGGCTACGTAAGCCGGCAAGTTGACGTAGTCGCCTTGCGGGGCGACGTTCTTCACGTAGAAGTACGACTTCTGCCAGCGCTTCACCGACTGGATCAGCGTGATGACGGGGAAGGGGTTGTCGGCTGCCGGCCTCCGCATCGCGATGAAGGCGCCGCTCTGAGCCGGCACGCCCTGCATGCGGGTGCCGAGCTTGGTTTGGAAGAATTCCCCCCAGAGCTCGAGGGTGGGGAGAACGCCAAGAAAGCCCTCGCACAGAGTGACGAAGGCGGACAGCAGCACCACCGTGTTCGGAGTGAGGTGGTGCGGCTGGAGTTGATAAAACTCGAGGAAGGAGCGGAAGAAGGCGCTCGCGGGCAGACCGAGGCCGCGCAGGAAGTGCGAGCGAAAGATTACCCGCTCGCCTTCCTCCGGCGCGAGACGGACCCGCACCTGGTCCTTGCCGGGCAACCGCCGCGTCTTGCGGAGGAAGTCGATGTGGTCCATATGGACGTTGGAGCCGTCCCAGTCTCCGCCGTACTGCATGATGGCGAGAAGCTGGCGAGAAAGGGTGCGGCGGCGGAGAAAGCACGGCCCCGCGGCGGCAAAGCTGCGGGGTGGTGCGAAGATTGGTGGGACGGCGCGGCGGCAAGATGCTGCTGCGATGGAAAGGAGGAGGAAGAAGATGGCGGAGAGAGGAGGAGCGTGCGAGCGTCTGCCGCTTCCCCTCCTCCCCCTACTTATAGCCTCGTGCGGCGAAGCCGAGGAGGCGAGGCGTGGGGGGGAACGTGGGATTAACTGCGCCCACTCCCCCACGTCCCGCGATTATTGCGCCCTAACGACGTGCAGAAACTGCCGCCGGAAGGCGTGCGGCCCGCTTTGGGCCACAGAGAATCCGCGCCTGGGCCTAGGCGTAGGAGTGGTGGGCCCCCGGCCTGCGGCGACGTCCTGTCGCGCGCGTGGGTTGGCAGGCTTTTTTCAGCCGGAGGATGCCACGTGGTACGCGGGCGGCGAGCGGCCGGCCCGCAACCCGGCGTGCGCACCAACTGACTCCCGCCTTCAGACTTCAGAAGTTTCGCCAAGACGGCGCGCCCAACCGAAGCCGGCTCCCAGCTGCTGGCTCGTCAAGATAAGAAGCTGACCGAGCTTCTCGACCTCCTCTCAGCCTCGAAGCCCAACCAGCTTCGGGGACTACTGTCGGAGTAAATGGCCACGGGTAGCCTAACCGACTCCCCCTGGCTCTTCGAAAAATTATCAGGCCAATCGAGCCTTCAAGCATCCAGAGCATGGGGCGCCTTCCTCTGGCCGGCTATCCCAAGGCCGACTACCAGAAGGCGACCCGGCCTCAAAACCTTCCCGAAGAAAGCTACGAGATGGCCGACTCCAGGAAGCCGGCCCAAGGGCCGACTCCCAGAAGCCAAGGCCGACTCCTAGAAGCCGGCCAAGACTGCACCCACATAACGGTGATAAGACGGGGCATGGCCGCAGTACAGCCCACTACTCTCGAATCCCGGAACATGCGTGGCCACAGGGCGCCGTACGGGTCAGCCATCCCCCGTCCGGCGCGGCACTGTAGCCATGTTGACCTCGACGTCACCCACGACAGGCGCCAGTACGGCCCGCGGGCGGCGGGCCCCTTTAGCCAGAGAGACGCTCGAAGGCGGCCCGGCCTCCCCTAGTCGGCCTGGGGCGTAGCCGGCTCCCAATAGCCGGCTACCTCCCTCCCTCGAAACATGTGCATCATTAAGGAGACAAGACGAGGTGAGGCTACAGTGAGAGCCCGCAAGGCGGCGGCACTGTAGCCACGCTTACCTCGACAAAGCCCTCGTCATCAGGGGCGAGGCAACAGTAACCAGCCGCCGACAAGGCCCCCAGGGGGCCTGTCGGTCAAGAGGCCGGCAGCCGGCGGGACCCACCAGTCGGCGGGCCCCAATGGCCGGCGGAGAAGCCGGCGAGCACAGACACTGACGGCTGGGACCCGCGCCCAGCCAGATTACCATTGTACCCCTGGGGGGTAGGCCTATATAAATCCCCCAGGACACCCATGCAAAGGGTTGATCTCATAGAGTTTTACACACCACATAGAGAGAAAAGGAGAGCTAGCCTTGCCCTTCTTCTTCCTCTAGCCAAACAGCTCAAGGAGCACTTGTAGCTACTCGTGTTGATCTACTGATCATGCGGAGACCCCGCAGAGCAGGACTAGGGGTGTTATCTCCACGGAGAGCCCCGAACCTGGGTAAGATCCGCCGGCGTGCATGTCTTCGCCTTATCCCATTTCCAGGCACCGGCGATGTCTTACTGGCTCCCACAATGATAAGCCACCCGTTGGCATATGTCGCACCTACCACCCGACAGCGGTGGCTCGCCAGTTGCCACAGATCGAGTAGCCATGTTTAAAATATCAGTTTTTTAGCAGGGTTAAGAGTTCCGATTTTCAATGGCGTGTTATAAGTACTAAGTAGTTTTTCGAACGATTGGTATGGGGCGAAAATGGAATTCATAGTACTACGTACCTCCTTGGCGTATGGTTGTATGGGTTTATGTTGCGAGATGTTGAACCTGGTAGTTCTAGGGTAAATACTATGGTTTAGATTTAGATGTTGGTTTTCAGTAATGAAAATTGGAAGGGGGAAACCCTTCTTTGATTAAAAAAACTACTACCTCCGTTCTGGTTTACTAGTCCCCATCATATTGTGGGTCAAAGTTTGTCCATGGATTTTACTTGTAAAATGTGAATGGAAAACGAGATTTTGTTATACGCAAACAAAAAAGGACTGGAGGACGTGATTGCTCTGACACGGACGCGACCTCTCATAGCGCAGGCATTGAACCGGCGCGCCGGCCAGGAGGGCCCCACTCGCCGCAGGCCCGGCTGAACACGCCTCCTCGCCGCATGCAACCGGCTTCAGACTGCCCCGCCTGCCTTCATTGAATCCGCGCGTGTGCCGGCAACACGTCATTCCACGAGCCGGCCGGCATTTTAGAACACAAAAAATGACCAAAATATAATTAATTACGCATGGTTTTGACTTGTTGTGCTTGCACTGGTAGCAGGAACTAGAGGTTTTTCTTTATTCATAACTCTCCTTAATTTTTTTTGACTTTGAAGTGAATCATGGTTGTGGACATTATGTATGAATGTGGAGATATCTGTGAACATGAGTTTGATGTGGAAGTTGAACTTGGAATGTCGGGCTTGCGTGTGAACTATACCATGTCCATTGCTTCGTCTGTTATTGTTTGGAAAGTAATTGCTGTTATTACATGACCAAAAAAATATTTTGTGCCACATCAGTACATGCACGGATATCACAACAGGCATGCTGACTGGATAAACATTTGAACCTAGCTACTATGAAGGAAATTTTGTATTGACAACAGTTTTAGATAGCAGGAGATGCCTAGCCTGCTCTGCCTCTGCTAGCTTATTTCTGGCTTCTTCCATCTCTTCTTTGGCATGGGTGAAGAGAGCATCTGATTGCTCTTTTCGCTTCTTCAGGAACTCAGCTACATTCTAAAGGGCTACTGCACGCTTTCTTTCAGCCTTTACTAAAGCCACGAGGACACGAACAGCTGATGACTCCACCTGGCTTGTGTGTAATCCAGCATCATCTGGGAATTTGCACCTTGTGTCTAATCCAGCATCATTAGGGAACTAGCACCTTGTGTGTAATCCAGCCTCATTCTGGAAACATGATCTCGAGGTTGACCATACTTCCCTCCTCGCAGGAACTGCATCCTGACATGAAGTTACTTCTTTTTTAGATCAATACTCAGAGCAACCCAGATCCATTTAGTAGAAGCCAGATAAACAGAACTGTGAGAAGTGAATTCAAAAGGAAAAAATATAAAAACAGACTACGAGGTGAGAACACCCACTTCCTAGATCAAGCTAAAAACGAAAGCATTAGGACGATTAAGACTCTTCTTATGACACGTTGAAGAACATGAGGCTTAAGAGAAACAGAAACTACAACATATACACATCGAAGAAGACGAGGCTAAACGAAAGTAATTGAAAGGGTGTTACTTACCAAAGCTCGTTTTACAGGTTCCGTGCAGCTCCTCTTTAACTTGCCACGCTCCTTGAAGATGTCCCCAATATCCCATGTTTCGTCTTCATTGCTCCTCTGCATGTTCGCACTCGTGGTTTTAAAATCTCAACATGGCAAGAAAAATGGAGGCTATAACCAATTACTTTTACGGGAACAATAGCACCCAGGAAATTTGAAGGGTAGGTATGAACAAAATTGGAACTGCACATGTACTGCTAAGTGATTCAATACACACATTACCAATCGAGGAGGAAAACGATGGTCGCGGCGGCCTTTGTGAGTCATGGTCGGCAACGGGAGTCAGTTCATTGTCGACACCGGTGGTGCTTTTGCGCTTGGCATCGGCTTTCGGGAAGCAGATCCGAGACCGTGTAAGACGGTGCCGGGGAAGAGGCTCCGTGTACGACGACAACGGTGGACCGGCTCCAGTGCGGCGTACGAGGTCGTCGATGAGGCAGATGTGCTGTGGTGGACGAGTGCGCCGATGTAGAAGGGGAGGAGCACGAAGGCTGCGGGGCCGTGGAGAAGTCTATTTTGCGGTGGGGATAGAAAATGGGGAGTATTCAGGTGTACTACTCTGGGTGCGGGGTGGGGTTGGCTGGGTAGGGTGAACCTGAAGTTACGAAAACAGCCCCCTACCAACCGTCATCCTTAGGCCTGTTCCGAAGGCTATGATGGTAACTTCCCACTGCTCGAATCAGGGTCGCAGGAGATTTTCCCGCCGACCTCAAAATTTTGTGACACTGAACGGCCCGTGTGGCGTGTTGGGTGATTCGGCTAAGCAACTAGCGAGTAGTACTAGTAAACTCTGCATATTAGGTTTGACCGAAGTCAAACTTCCTAAAGTTTGACCAAGTTTATAGAAAAATATAAACATTTACCATAATAGATATCTATGATGTGAAAGTACATTCTATAATGAATCTAATGGTATTTATTTGTTATTGTATATGTTAATATTTTTTGTTATAAACTTTCTGAGAGTTTACAAAACTTGACTTTGACCAATGCTAATACGCGGACTTAAATAAAAACGGAGGGTGTACACATTTATTTTCTTAGTATGTAGTGAATTAATCATTTGTTGAAATTGTGAAATAAATATATTAGGCTACTGACTTCGAATGTAATGGTCTATACAATTCAATAGTTACAATCATTGTCGAATTCCAATATGTATATGAGGTCTATAGTACTTCACAACATGCTCAAACTCGCATGATCCCAGTCAAATGACAATCAAAATGCATTTCATAGTTATTACTTTGTAGGATGTAACAAAACCAACAATAACTCTACATCAGCCATTATAAAAGCAACATTTTGAACATATCCCAATGTGTGAATGAAACGTGCAGAGAGAGCTTGCGAACATGGAGCAGATAGGGCGGGAAAGATTTTATGTATGTGGACGAGAGAGTAGGGGACAAACCTAACGGAACAGAGAGAGGGAGATAGAGAGAGAAAGAGAGAGAAAGAAGTTAGGTCTGTGAGAAAGATGGAGACATGTAATATACGTGAGATGCGTGTGCATCCGGTTCTGTACACGTGGAAGCAGAAGAGACAACAAGTTTGATGAGAGAGCTGGAAAAACATGGACGAGAGGGGAAGGATCTCGTGGGTTGAGGGATTGATAAATTTGTGCGGGGGAGAGAGGGATTGGTAATTTTGTGCGAGAGAGAGGGTGGGGGGAGGAGTCAGTCAGCCGTCGTCACATCATCCTGCTTCCAAGTGGCCCCGCATTCTCTAGCGCAGTGTGGTCATCGTCTTCGATCTCCTCGATGCCCTCTTTGAAGATTGAGGTGTTGTGCATGCTGGGGTGCAGAGAAGCACAAGCGAGAGTGGTCGCCATATAACCTTGGATGGGGATGAATTGTGTGCTCGGGGGAGGGGTGTGTGTGCGTTGTGTGTGTGTGTGTCAGATATTGAGAGAAAACAAACCTAAGGAGAGAAATGTGTGTGTATGTGACGAAAAGCTACATGCTAAACAGGGTACTCACGAAGAGATTGTGCGTGCGAGATAGAGAGCGATGTGCGGGCATTGAGGTGGGCAGGGGCCGGGTGAGGGTGTCAAAATGTGCGCGTTGATGCATGTGTTACATGCAATCGTGCGAGGGATGGACGAATCGAGAGAGATGGTTGTTGTGTTACGGATGCTCCTCTCTCTCTCTCTCTCTCTCTCTCACACACACACACACACACAAGTAAAATAGAAGACCGTTCTCTCATGTATACACAACGTATCGGCATATGTCTATGTCTCACTCATGCATGATCATTTGCACATTCACACCTCTCTATGTCTCTATCACACGCACACCGTCTCCACATTGCCCTTCCGCCACAACACACATATGGACACATACACACATTCTCTCAGTCACACACACAAAATCAGTATTAAAAAAAACTAGGGCGCACCTAAAATGTCCAAATCCAAATAAACACGAACTAGAGCTAAATTCAAATATATGGAAATATTGTAGCGTCAAGAACTTTTCCTGAAAAAAAAAGTTGAGTAATATTCGGGGATTGTTTTCACACACAAAAAAAAGGTTCGGTGGATGTCCTTCGAGCGCGACACGGTGACGCACCGTTCGATCGACCGCGCGGCCACAGTTCACGCGCTTGCATAGGATTCCATATCATGGCTGTGGCAACTAATAAAAGTGCTGCCTAAGTCTAATGTTTACGTGTACTAGTACGGTTTTCTTTTAAGTTTGACCAACCCTATATAAAACTAAACTAAGCTCCCATACGCACACTCATCAATATGCCGCCGCCGCCATTGCGCATGCCGGCGCCCGCCTGCTCCGGCCAACAATTTCTCGCCCATCACCGCCGTGTCGTTGCCAAGCCGAAGGCTCGCCCGCTCACGTCATCTGCAGTCCCTCCTCGTGATGCCGCCACGCTGCCAAGCACGCGAGCAGCTGGTGGAGCCGCGTCTATGCACACAGTGTACGAAGAGGAGGGTGAGTGCGTGCTCCAGCATGCGACAAGGAGGAACTAGCGTGTCATTGTCGTCTCCGCCCGCGCGGAGGAGGCGCGCATGGTGGCTGTCGCGGCGGAAGCCGGTCGCGCGCGCGTCGAGCCCGCAAACCGGGTGCGGACGCGGAATCTACCTTCGAGACCTTGAATGCCACGTGGATCCTGCAATCTGAAGGAGCAATTTGGGTTAGACGACTCTTGTGAGCCGTTTGATGCAACATGGATGGCTAGAAGGGTTTCTTCAACCTCCGAAATTGATGCACGGTGCTTCTTCTCAGCCCGCCACACGCCTAACCGCCTGCCGCCGCGCCCTCCCCTGAATCGCCTGCTACCGCCATGCTCCCCCCACCCCCGCCATCCATTTAACCCCGGGCACAATCCTTTTTTTTCCGGCGAACTGCATTCCACACCCAACACTGATAAGATAGATCATGGGCACCCTGCCACCCTAATATAGATACTGGGGTAGCTTCTCTGCCGTCTTCTTCCTTCGCTCCGTCGAACTTCTTTCACAAATCGATTGACCCAAATTATACTACTAGTACGAACGTATTAAGTAGAGTAGGAACACGAAGATATGAGCAGTACTACCAACTGCAAGAAGAACAGTAGTAAGACATAGTACTAGTACTACTGTACGTACTAAAGAGTTCAAATAACGAGAAAGAACATAAACATAGTTCTGCTAGGGCCTCAGCACAACACAACCTTGAAAATAAACTAAGCAACTAGTCCGCTTGACACTGCAGTAGAACCAGCATGAGCGACGGCACTGCCACCTACTCGGAGTCCGAGTCCACGCCCTCGACTTTGTCCTCATCCCTCTTCCTCTTCCTCTTCGCCGACACTTCTTTGCTTGAACCGGACACTGGGCTCTGCTTCTTCATCCAACCCTTGTAGATATTTAAACAAAGGTAGGCATCGATTGTTGCGTACAGGATGTGATCTTCATCGAATATCTTCGACTCCCATGCATGATGAAACTCGTGGTGAGGTTTCTTCAGCTTAGCGTACGAAGGATCAATCATGGCTGTTGCCAGGGTCAGCATTGAAGGCTGAGAGGAGGACACCAGGCTTGCCTTCTGGAGATCGAAGGGCTGGCCTACAACGAGGCCTATCCGACCCAGGACATCCCTGTCGTTCCTAAAGTCTACAGTAACAAATTTCACTCTTTCGTCCTTGAGGAAGTTCTTAAAATCCTGGTACTCAACGTCGGCATGGCATATGTGGTAGACCAAGCACATGTTATGTACGCAAACCAGGATCACGGCGAGCTTCTTCTTCTCTGCCTCCTTTAGTTTCTTATCTCTTTGCAGGACTATGGTGTACTCAACATCTAGCCTAGCGACCCAGTCATCCGTTGAACAGAACATGCGTAGGAAGCGAGCAAGGCATGCTTTCAGCGTCGCGGATCCATGTGTGTAGATGACGAAGAACTCATCGCCAGTGATGGCTCTAACTTGGTACTCAGCGGCGACCATGGAGATTTGGGAGGCCATGGATTTTGGAGGAGGGTTAGGAGAAGTTGAACTGGTGTAATGTGAAAGGACGGGACGACTGGGAGTGAACTGTTGTAAGGTACTGTACTAGTAGAAGACGAGGACGAGTAGGGCGTGCGAACGGCGTGGGGTTGCTGGCTTGCCCGGTGGATAAACAGCTGCAAGCCCCCAAAGAGTTCTCGAGAACTATACGGGACCCACTAGATGTCCTGTCTACTAGACCCATATCGTAGGCCTGATGGTATAGCTTCTGCCTGTTCGCATGCCATGCCGGCGCGTGGGTAACTTCACTTAATTCTGTCAACCGTCGCGCCTCCCACGACCTTCGCCCCCCTCGCGCGGTCGTGCCCTTTGAGACTTCGACCGGCTATAAATGAGCAATTTTTTTGCCTACTCCGCATGCATGATACTCCCTCTGGTCCTTTTTACTTCCGTCAACCGTTTGCAAAGTGTTTGACCGAATTTATACTAAAAATATCAATATCTACAATACTGATTATAATGAGTATAAGAACTACTATTAGATGAGTTGGATGAGTTAAAGATTCTAATCCTGAACTAACCCTGAAGTAACTCTAGCGAAAGAGGTGTTTGGATGACAGGGTTAGATGGAGCGCGGATACGGCGAGGTGCCTTCATGGGTGGTGCGAGAGGGAGGGAGGGAGGGAGGGAGGGAGGGGGAGGACGAGAAGCTTCGAGGAAGTGGGGAGGTATCTGCTGCGGGGAGAGCGAGAGAAAAAATGTGTTTTCAGTGTCCCGAGAAGAACTAACCCAAATAAGCACCTCTTGGGTGGGTTAGATTTTTTTTGGGTTAGTTGAGTTCAAACTAACCCAAACTAACTCTAACAAATGGATCCAAACAGGGCCAAGGTTAGCTATTAGAGTACTACTACCTCCCTTCTAGTTTAAAGGGCTCGATTCAAAATTTTCACCTACTCTTAGCAAGATAGAGGCGGTGGAATAGTTTTTGTAGTTCTTCAGAAAAAAATGTGTTTACCAATGCATGCATGAACACTAGTTACTCTAACCCCCCTCTCTTCTTTAATTCTTTGCCACATCAGCATGTTTGCTATTCCTGTGTGCATGATACCAGCTAAGATACCATCATTATGGCCAGCCTTAATCATCGCATGCAATAATTTAGTGCACCTTGAAATATGAACATGTGTGGGGCATGTATGTTTTTAATGACTTGAGACTATACCTAGCCCGGCAAGCAAGATGAGACTTATTATGCACCCTTCCCCATACCTGCAGGAAGCCCATTCGTCTCCAAATATTTTCCTCTCCATGTGTGGAAACAATATGTCTGCCAGACTCTCCTTCTCCCTCCGGCGGTCCCACCACTCCACCCCGTGTGGAAAAAATCTACATGCATGACTCTCCTCCCCCCGCGCTCGTCCAATCCGTTGTGACCAGCAATATTTCCACCCCTTCCCTCCCTCGTAATTTACTCCAACAAATATGCCCATGTAGCTGTTACTCCCTCCTTTCCGGTTTATAGGGCTTATCTCAAAATTTTAGTTTTCCCATTTTATAAGGCTCAGTTTGGTTGTTTCCCATCACATGTTCAGATTCCAAGGTGCATTAAATCATTGCATGCAAGTATTAAGAGAAAATTGACCAATGCATGTAATTTATGCATGCATGCATTGCAATTAATGCATTGGTAAACATACTTTTTTTAGGAAAACAAGAGCATTAATTGGGTGCTTTTGCAAACTACAAAAAGTATTCCACCACTCACCATCTACCTTGGTTGGTGAGATTTTTGAGTTGAGCCTTATAAACCGGAAAGGAGGGAGTACGTTAATCACACAACATATCTTCCGGGACGCTGCTTTAGTTACTTAACTACAGGTGCATCGGGTCACTGACATATGGGCCCAACAGGGGTCTGGCCCACATGTCAGTGACGCAACTGGACCTGCAGTTAAGTCAGTGCAGCTCAGTCCATATCTTATGTAGGTGTGCCATTTCTCGCTATAAATACTGCGCCTCCCATGACATCGCTATCTCCTCCCCCTCACGTTCACGTTCATCGCTATCTCCTCCCCCTCCCTCTCACGTCGACCACCATGGCATCGCCCCTCCCAAGCCCTAGGCGCCCCTCGCTGCACCGCGCGGACGGTCATGCGTCGCCGTTCCGTTCCTTGCCGCCACTAGTCGAGGAGGACGCGTCGGCGTTCCGCTCCTCGCCGCGACGCATCGAGGTGGACGCGTCGCTGTTCCGTTCCTCGCCGCCACTAGTCGAGGAGGACGCGTCGGTGTTCCGCTCCTCGCCGCAACGCGTCGAGGTGGACGCATCGGCATTCCCAATCTCGCCAGCACGCGCATCAGAGGACGCGTCGGCTCCCCGCTACGAGGAGAACGCCGCGCCGCCCGCCGAGCCCCCCAGCCTTGAGGAGCTTTGGAAAGAAATGGATGTCGCCTTGTGGGAGGCTTTGCCTCCAGCAGAGCGCGCCAAAATAGAGGCGGAGAAGAAGGCCGAGGAAGAGAAGCGCACCGCGGGACAAGCTGCCAGGCAGGCTTATGTCGCGTCCGAGAGAGTCAGGCAATTGTCTCTTTGGCAGAAGGCTCGTGCGAGGGCCGTGAGGGTGGCGGAGGACGCCCGTGCCGAAGCCCTGAGTGCAGTCGGGCCCAAGCATCTCATCTACGCTTGGCGGTACGTGGACCGGGTGCACGCTTCGAGCGAGGAGGAGTACCTGTTGGCGCTGGATCACCACACCGGTGAGATCGCGCTCGCCCGCCGGCAAGCCGCCAATCAGCACCTCGTGAGTTGCGAGGCTAAGGAAGAGGCATTGTGTCGGCGCGCTGGGAAATGGCCGTGCACCAGGGCACTCGTGGCACGCCGCAAGCGCTCCTGCGAGCGCCGCGGCTTTTAGTAGGAGTATAAATTTTGTTTCGTAAGGCGATCTCATTAGTTTTGGGACGCAAATGATAAATCCCGAACGTTCAGGAATTATTAGCGTCCTTAATTAAGTATGTAAAAGGGAAAGTTTGGAAACCTTGTGTATTCGTACGCATTTTGTAAGTACGTGCATATAGCACAAACTTTACTATATACTATCGCACTACACGTCTCTCTCTATATATGCTTGCAGACTGTGCTACTCCCTCCGTCCAGGTCAATAAGTCATCTTTGGTTGTGCACCGTGACCAAGAAGGAGGGAATACTTATACACCTAGACGGAGGGAGTACTACTATTACTTATGTACGTGCAAATGCACGTTTTAACATTACGATGCGGTTTTTGTAAAAGTAGAAAAACAACACTAGTCAAGCTTGTGAAATGATTCAATGCAAAATAAATGCAAAAATGCTCGTTTGATTGTTTACTTTTAGCTTCCGTCTCTATGGCTATTTCTCTATCGTACTTTGTACGGAGTATCTCACTGGTCGGAAAGGCATGCAAATTCCCAAACCGCTTCCTACACCCTGTATCGAATTTTTTGCCTAACAAGTTGTGCCGTGCATTTGGAATTCCAACTTGAGTACTACTACTAGTAGGAGTACCAGGGGCTAGTTCTTTTAGGCTTCTAGATTAGTAATCCCATAACTACTACCTCAGTCCTAGTTTATTGGTCCCCATTGTAATCTGTGTCAAATTTTGATTATAAATTTAACTAATGAAATGTTAGTGCATGTCACATGCACTAACATTTTATCAGTTAAATCTTTGGTCAAAATTTAGCACAAATTACAATGGTGAGGAATAAACCAAAACGGAGGTACTACAAGTAGTAGTTTAGAAGCCCAAATAAATGAGTGAGGCGCCTTGATGTTACTCTCCACTGTGACTAGTCTTATGGGAAAAGCTGGGGAAGCCGCCAAAAGAACTGGCCCTAGGAGTAGTAGCTAGGGATAGTAGGAGTAGTAGCTAGGGATCGAGTGTGCGAGATGAACCGGAGAAAGTAAATGCAGAGAGATGAAATGCAAAAAAGACGGAGGGATGTGATGGTTGCTTGTCCGTTTATTTTACCAGGCCACTTATTACTGGGAGTGGTTGGGTTTTGTGATATGACGGCTTTACTGCCGCGCCACGAGCGGGGTGAGACTCCCGTGCAGCACCGCCCTCTACACTAGTACTCGGTCGTGGTTTACTACATCGGTCGTGATTTATCCCCCATTGAATTTGACTGAAGATTTAAGTGACAAAATGTTAGTGCATGTCAACAAAAACAATATCGTTAGATTCGTATTTGAACATAGTTTTCAATGATATAATTTTAGGTGACATGCATCATAATTTATCGTACTATATATAATGTTAGTTCAATTTTTGGTCGTACTAATCTATAGTAAGGTGCCCGTGCGTTGCACGGAAGAGTGAAATCCATTGATCGGGGAGTTGTTTATTTTGACAAAGGATGTGGGGGTCATCTCATGTGTAACGGGTATCAATAGGTTTCTTCGGATATTATTTCATCTCTAGAGCTCACAAACATCTGGGTGAAATAGATAAAGAAGTATCTTTTGCAAACAAAAGCGTTCAACTGTTCAACCTGCATCCAAAACTTGTGAAGAAATAACTCTTATTGTGCTTTGCAAGAAATGATCATCAAGAATTAGTTTTTGAGTATCCATTGTTATACATGTTGGCTACGGATGACATGTCACTTTCTTATAGTCAACAGTTGGCTATACTATTTAAGTATTAACCATGCCCTTATACACCTAGACAGAGGGATTAAATCAGGATGACTTGGAAGGGGGCAGAGGATATGTAAGAAATGGTTCATCATAAGTCTTTCACCAGTACTGTAGTAAAAATTCATACATGGAAGATTCTAGACTAAACCATAAATGGATACACTTTTATTCATGTGCGATACTCCTATAGAGCAAGATCATGCATGGAAGTCTCCACATGCTTAGACAGTGGATTACATTGAGCGAAGACTAATGATCAACACTTAACTTGATAATGCAGATGTCCAGGTGAACCTCCTAGGAGTCCCCGTGCACATTGTTGGGAGTCAAATAATACCGTGCGTCTTCCATGTCCACATCGGCGGGAAGGTCCCAGCTCGGCACAGTCCAAGTCAGCTTGACGTAGCCAGTGTCGCCGCCCACGTACCTCCGAGGGGTAGTAATAGTGAGCACGCATCCGTACATCGGCCTCGTGTCAGTGTCAGCGTCAGCGGCGTCGCCCCTGACGCACACTACAGAGACGGGGCAGCGGCCTGCGCGGGCCTCGCCGGTGCCCACGATCAAGAGGAAGACGCTGCCGTCCTCCTCCGAGACTATCAGGCGGCGGTGATCCTCCAGCGACTCCGGCACGGTGAACGGGTAGCACGTCTCGTACTTGATGTTTTTTGCCAAGGGCCAGTAGTGATTGCCGCACGCCTGCGTCAGCTAATGCACGATGTCCGCCGACGAGCCCCAAAACGGCACCGGGCACTCATAGCAGTAGACCAAGGGCTCCTTGGAGGCATCGACCAGGCCGTCCATGAAACGGGAGTGGCTGTAGGGGACGTTCCGCCAGTTGAATATATGAGCAAGTTACTACGAGATTTAGTCCGAATAAGCACAAAATAAATCATGACGGCTATAACAGAGATTAAACTAATCATGCGGACTAGCATAGTAGATGAACAGATCGAATCTAGGACACAGACTAGAAACATGAATTCTACCATGATTTCGAACGGGAAGGACAGACACACATACGGTGCAACGGGAGCAGCACCATTGGCGTTGAGGTTGTCGCCCATGTCGTTGATTAAGAGGTTGCCGAGGTCGGGGAAGAAGTCGTCGTCGGTGAAGTCGTCGCTGCTAGCAGTCGCGAGAGTGCACTCCCCAAATTTCAATAGCACCCGCCGAATGGAGCGCAGGAGGGAGTGGCTGTAGGGGACGTTGCGACTGCCGAATGGAGCGCAGGAGTAGCCCACGAAGCAGTAGATGGTGCTCCTCCCTAGTCTCTATTCTTATCTCTATCTCTACTACTCTTCTTTGTTTTTTATAATATACTAGTTGTAGTTGTCAAATCGAATAGTACTGCACCGTCCACTGCACGCCCGGCTGAACACGCCTCCTCGCCTCCATCAAACCCCTCCGTTAAACCCGCATGCAAACCAAGAAACCTACTCCGGCCTGCGGGAGGAAATTTGCCGGTTGCCGTTGGAGAATAATAGAGTCACGTCCAATCCATTTGAGTTAATTGCGTGTATGATTCTCCCTCTATAAAAAGTTAATTGCATCCTTAATCTTGTATTCTAAGTACTCTGTGGGTTCCACTGTCAGTACAGTGTACATGACTTGCAGGCTGGCTACAGATTCGTATAGAAAGTTAAAAAGAAACAAATCCATCCTTAATCCTGTATTCTAAGTACTCTGTGGGTTCCACTGCCAGTACAGTAGCGAAAGAAGTATAGTATATATTAAAAAAAATAAAAAGCTAAAGTTTAGGACAGAATTCAAACTCAGGTCATCGCGCTGTGAGCATCCGGCCCGGACCAGTACACTAGGTGTTGGTTGCGGAGAATGCAAGAGATAAACCTTTATAACAATGAGCCCGTCCGTTGCAACGGATCCAAAGTAGAATAATACATATTCACAAATTTGAAAGGAAACAGTTTACTTTTGATATACATATCACTAAAAATATCTTATGTTTCACTCCAAACAGTTTACTTTTGATATAACAATGAATGGACCAGTATTGTGATCACTCAAGCAAGTTGTCTGACTTCGATATGACCCTATGCTGCTGGTATGTGTCTCGTAAGTCAAGCGGCGTGATGTAGTCATCATCACCTGTCCACTTCCCGCAGCACATATTCGCTTCTCCATCTTTGTCTGCTCTTCCATCCCCGCTAAGGCGCCTCCCCCCTCGTCCAATCTTCCATCCCCGCTAAGGCGCCTCCCCCCTCGTCCGAAACCCAAGCACTAACAATGGCAGAACCGAGCAGCGTCTGCCGAAAGAGTGGCTGGAATTCGCTCCCCACAGAGGTAATCAAGCTCATTGTTTCGCGTGTGGACAATCTCAGTACCATGCCGCTCGCCGCGTGCTCGTCGGGGTTGTACTGTTTACTCAAAGCCCTCGGGCCGGAGCTTTTTAAGCCAGCTCCTTGCTTGTTGTTGCCGCCTGATCTTCAGAAACGGCGTGTCACACAACATAACGATCGTAGGGTGGCGAGCATCAAACCCCTTGACTGCGATCCGATCCCCGTCACCCTCAACTACATTAACGGTATGTACTGAGTCGGCATGAACACGTCTTGGATGGTGCTCGTCGACGGTCGCGACAGCTGGATGCTCGTGGAGGTCTGCACCCGGCGATTGATCCCCCTTCCTTCGATTAACACTACACTGCTTTGGCACCACGGCCCAGAATACTCAGAATCTTACAGTAGCCAACATGATACCAAGTTTGATTTGCTCAACGTTGTAATCTGCCAAGTGCCCATGAGATCTGTGAATTATAAAGTCTTCAGGCTAATTGCGTTCTTTAACCGCGGTCTCGCCTATCTGACAGGTCACTGCGGTAAGTGGATAAATCTGCACGTCCATCGCAGGATCATACATCCTCCATGGTTCTCTGATGCCATTGAACACAAGGGCTTCATTTACGCTGTCGACTCCTTCTATGGCTGGACGTATTGCTGGCCTACTCCAGTCATCGCTACAAACGGCTATTACAGCAGTATGTTACTTTCCTATGATATCATGATGGCTTGCTTATATTACTGTCAACATTTACTGAAAAATATTCATGCTCATAACATGTTGTTCTGAAGATTGACTACATCAAGAGCCCTTTTTTATTTGACTCCAACTTTTTTTAGAGTTATTTGACTCCAACTTGATATGATGTTGTAGGCCGCCTGGTGTCCCTACCCTTCCTAATCCCAGAACCTTTCAAAGAAAAGCGGCATGGCAGTTGTAGGTGGTTCCTGGCTCGATCAGACGACGGCGAACGATTGATGATCGTTCGCACGTACCAGACGTGTTGTTTCGCGGAATACAATCACAGTCACTGCAATGTCTTTGAGCAGGATCCCAGCTTCTCTGGGCCTTCAGGAATTTTTGACTGGAGGTTGGTAAGTAGCCTTGGTACACGCTCTCTGTTTGTCGGACTGAATTATCCGATTAACCAGGAGATAACCGACAGCGAGGATCATGATGGCAGCGTGGTTTCGTTCATCAGGCAAAACTGTGTGTACACAGCATACCATGCGTCTCTGCATGCACCATACCCTGATATGTGCCGCCACGCTCTGCAGCCCAAAGTAGGAGAGAGCGTCGCAAGTATCAGACTTCGACCTGCTGGCTGGCGTTTCCCCCCGTCAGGCACCCATCTGGTTCAAGCCGTCAGCCAATCTCCACAGCTTAATAAATAGTAACGTGTAACTGAGCCAGTTAGTTAGATGCGTACACTTGGTGTAGTAGGATCTTTATTTAGTTTGATGCATACACTTGTTCTTTTTGATAGCCCTTTTGTAATGATGGCTGATGTTTGGTTTGGAAGAGAGAGCTGCGTCTTCACTCTTCTGGCCTGGTTACTGCTTCTGTTGCACCCCCAGCCCTGGTTGCTACTGCTGCTGTTTTCAATGTACAATCAGTAGTATATTTCGTCTGTTGGTTGAATAAATGTGCTATTAGAACGACAAACACAATGTTTTGGAAGTCGTTGCACGGTTCGGTCCTTTAGTGCCCCATACCGTACGTAGCGCATACTATTTTTCGTACAGAACACATTTTCCACTTGTTGATAACATGTAGCCCACTGATGAAGGCCCAATAGAGAAGCCCATAATTAACTGGAAGGGAGGCTCTCACATGAATCCGGCCCAGGTACATGCTCATGGTCCCCTAAACATAAATAAGTAAATAAATAAATAAAGCTAAATGCTCATGCACCAGTTCTTTAAATTCACGATTTAACAGGAGGATATTATTTCCTACGATAGTGTTGTTACATTCAGTTGATATTATTCTTCGGCAAAGATAGCGACCAGTCTTCTTTCTCCCAACATTTTCTTCCTGCAACCAGCGGACCCATGCAAATCGTAGTCAATGTCGTAAATAGATCCGGTCCATTTTTATTTTTCAATAAGAATATCCAACCCAGCCCAACACATTGGCGAGAGCACTTTATCCTCCGCCTTGGTGCGCTCGCCGCGGCGCCGCCGTCCGGCCCTGTCAACATAGTTTTATTTTGAAACGGTCCCTGTCAACATAGTGAATCGGGAGAGGACTGTAGTTGTGAGTATGACAGTACGGACCCACCAGGTCCACTCCCGAACACAAGCAAGCGCCTCTTTTACTACTCAGATGAACCCCTCGTTTTTTTACTCTAATCCACCCTGCTGATATCTGGGACCCACATCATTTTCAACGTATAGTCAATTAACGACAGAATTGCACAACTTTTTTTAGTAGTAATTCGGAGGAGCAGGCTATAAACTGGGTTGTGCGGTCTTTGTGGCCCGTCTAACAACATGATCAGTCCAGCAGTTTTTTCTTTGGGAAAATAGGTAGCCCAGTATTTCCTTTTGAAGAATACCCAAGCTAGGCCTATTTGTTTTCTCCGACTTACTGGGCTGCAAATCTTTCAAGATGAGGAGGGATGCATTCCAGCCTGGCCAAAGAGTATGGTCAGTGTCTGTTAAAAGTAATATCAAAAGGGGTTGAAAATTCCAAAAAAATTATAGCAAATGGGATATTAGTTTCTTTTTTTGTTTTTGTTCTTCACTGATATCTTATACTCCCTCGTCCCAAAATTCTTGTCTTAGATTAGTCTAGATACGGATGTATCTAATACCAAAACGTGACTTGATACATCCATATTTAGACAAATCTAAGAGAAGAATTTTGGGACGGAGGGAGTATTTCATTGGATTTAACATGACATATACTAATTTATTTTTAAATTTGTTTTAGTATGGCTACTAATTTTTGTATTAAGAATATTTTTTCCTAGCAAAAATTTGCGAATTTTAAAAATTTCCCACATATTTAGTTAATTTTTTAACCCTGGTACTGGCCAGAAAATGGGCAGCAATACTAAAAATGGAAAACGGGCTGCAATAAATTCCATATGAATTAGAAAATGAGTAAAAATTATAAAAATAATAGCAAATGGGCTGTACACGCCACAGATTTCGAGGCTGACTTGTTTACGCAAGGCTTTGTCAGTCAACACACGATTCTAGCAGCAGTGACTGTTGGATGTCCATCCAACGGCCGACGTGCTTCTTCAATCTCTGATCTTCCTGCTCCAGCCGCCTAAACTAGCGCCGGTGGGACTGCCTGCTCCCTCCTCTTGTGGCCCGCTGTGATGCCGCGCAGGCTTCCCCGGCCCACCCTACTCCCTCCGCTGGGCTGGCCGCACGCAATCAACTGCCTCCTTATTACGCGAAAAAATGATTCCTCCCACTGACATCTGGGGCGCACCGGTTGGGAGGCTGACCTGTGGGCCTACTAAGTTGACGCATACACAGGGCTTGTGAACTTAGTCGACAAACGATTCTAGCAGCAGTAACCGTTGGATTTGAATCGAACGGTCCTGCTGCTTCTTCAATCACTGCTCTTCTTGCACCAGCCGCCCAAACCAGCGCCGGCGAGACCGCCTACTCCTACCTCCAGTGGCCGGCTGTGCTGCCGTTGAGGCCTCACCACCCCCTACTACTCCCACCGCTAGCCAGGCCCTGCGGCGACGGCAGCCTCACACCGCAGCCGAACCAGTGAACCCTCGTACTCCTCTCCGCATGGGCATCCACTGCCGCATCTTCCCCGGCTCCGCGTCGTCCCCTTCCTAGGCCTCGCCGTCGTCCACCGCCTTGGTGCTCTCGGCACGGCGTGGTCAATGTGGTCAACGACCGATTTCCATCGGAAGAGTACTATACGTGGAGAGGCTGACAGTTGGGTCCACGGCCACAGCCCAGTTTTTTTGTGATTTGCCAAGTAAGTCGCTTTGTCAGGCCTGTTGGGCTGCAAATATTTCAAGACGAGGAGAGCTTCATTCGGCTGGCCGCGAAAATGGCCTATCAGCAATGAGAAATGGGTTGTGCATTTTTAAAACACATCAAACCGGCAATTAGTTTCAAATTTCTTTTTTTCATTTTGAGATTTTAAATTGCATTGATTTTTATGCGTGGACAATTTGTTGGATTTTATATTGATATATATTTATTTTTAAAATCAGTTTGAACGTGACTCGAAATTTCGGGATTAAAAATAGTTCGGACCGCACCGAAATATGCAAAATTTCATATAATTTTTTAACCATGGCCACAATATGGGCTGTAATGCTAACAAAAAGAATATGAGCTCCAAACAAACCATTAAGAATTAGCAAATGGGCTCTAAATTATTAGAAATAATGGCAGATGGGATGTATGCTGTTTTCCATAGATTTGAGGCTTTCCTAAAAAGAAGGTTGACGCACAAGCAGTGACTGTTGGATGTCCATCCAACGGCCATCGTGCTTCTTCAATCTCTGCTCTTCCTCCTCCAGCCGCTCAAACAAGCGTCGGCGGGACTGCTTGCTCCCTCCTCTCCGCGGCCGGCTGTGCTGCCGCGCAGGCCTCACCGCCCCACCGTACTCCCATCGCTGGCCTAGCCATCCCTCTACTCACCCACACCTGTTGTTATTCTCCGGCGACGGCAGACGAACCAGTAAACCCTCGTACGGTCGTACTCCCCTCCGCGTGGGAAACAACTTCCGAGTCTTCACTGCCTCCGTGTCGTTCCTTTCCTAGGCCTCGCCGTCGTCCACCGCCCTGGTGCTCTCGGCGCGGCCTGGTCAACGTGGTCAACGACCGACATGCATCTGAAGTGGACTGTGCATGGAGAGGCTGACAGCTAGGTCCACGGCCGCACCCAAGGAAATGCCTCCTTATTACACGCAAAATAATGATTCCCGCACCTGACATCTGGGACCCACCGAAAGGGCCTCTGTATTTCGCAAAAAAAACGTTACCGCCGCTGACAGCTCGGACCCACCAGCTATATCTTCGCACGCAAGGAAGTGCCTCCTTATTATGCACAAAAAATGAATACTCCCCCTGCTAGCTGGGACCCAGTATAGTGGGAGGCTGACTTGTGGGCCTACTAAGTTGACGGGGACGGAGGGCTTTGTCAACTTAGTCAATATGAATGATTGTAGCTCCAGTGACCGTACGATGTCCATCCAACGGCCGTAGTGCTTCTTCAACCTCTGGTCTTCTTGCTCCAGCCGCCCAAACCAGCGTCGGTCGTGCCGCGCGCTCCTGCCTCCCATGGCCGGCTGTGATGCCGCGGAGGCCTCACCGCCCCTACTACTCCCACCGCTGGCCAGGCCATCCCTCTACTCACCCACACCCCCTGTTATTCCGCGGCGACGGCAGCCTCACACTGCAGCCGAACCAGTGAACCGTCGTACTCCTCTCCGCGCGGGCTTCCACTGCCGCGTCTTCCCCGGCTCCGCATCGTCCCCTTCCTAGGCCTCGCCGTCGTCCACCACCCTGGTGCTCTCGGCGCAGCGTGGTCAACCTGGTCAAGGAACGGCTTCCATCGGACGTGGACTGTACGTGGCGGGGCTGACACCTGGGTCCATGGCCGCAGCAAGGAAGTGCCTCCTTGTTACGCTCAAAATAATTATTCCTCCACCTGACGGCAGGGACCCACCGGACGGGCCACCGTATTTTGCAAAAAAAACGTTTCCCCCTGACTGCTGGGACCCACCAGCTACATCTTCGCACGCAAGGAAGTGCGTCTGGGCAAAAAAAATGATTCGCCCCCCTGACTGCTGGGACCCACCAGCTACATCTTCGCAGGCAAGGAAGTGCCTGATAGTCGGGACCCACTTGGTCGAAGCGTACTTAGCGTTGTCATTCTGGTCGCGAACGTGTACGTACATACTGTTCGATGTAGAGGCGCGCACGTGTCATAGTAGAGGCGCACACGTAGCATGTACACGTACGTACAACGGCCAATGTGCAAGAAAGAAAATACGGCCACGTACGTACATACGGGCAGTGTCTCGAACGCCTACTCGTGCATACGTACGGCCAGGGCTTGTGTACATGGCTGGGTCAGAACGGAGAAACTGCATCATAGTTGTGTTCATGGGGAGGCAACGGAATGCGTCGTGTTCATCGGGAGGCAACGGAACGCGTGGGAGCCAACCGGCTTGGACGGAATAGCCGATGGAAACGAGGCCTGGCGTACCGCAGAACGAAGGAAACGGCCTTGTGTTCGACCGGCCACGTTCAAAACGGGATCCTATTCATCGAGAGGGGTCTGGCGTACCGCAAAACGGAGGAAACAGACTTGTGTTGGAGCGCTACGGTCGAAACGGGGGTCCTGTTCATTGGGAGGGGTGTGGCGTACCGCAAAACGGGACTCCACGGGATATTGTTCATCTCCACTGTCGACCCCCTCCAGCCTCCACGGGCTACTGTTCATCCACCATCGACCTCCTCCAGCCTCCACCTGCGACTGTTCATCCACGGGCTCCTGTTCATCTAGCCTCCACCGCACGCTACTCCACCGGCTACTGTTCAACCAGCCGTCTCCACGGGCTCCTGTTCAACCACCCCTCCACGGGCTACTATTCATCCAACCTCCACCATCTAGTGTTCATCCAGCCCTCCACGGGGTGGTCCTGTTCATCCAGCCCTCCACGGGGTCCTGTTCATCTAGCCCCAACCGGCTCGATCGATCGGGGTCCTATTCATCCAGAGGCAACACCACGGGGTCCTGTTCATCCACCCACACCGGAAACTGTTCATCCAAACCCCCCAGCAACGCTCACTGTTCATCCAGAGGCAGCATCGATCGGCTTCATTTAGCAGCAGTAGTGAAGGAATCGCTCGATCGGGTTCAGTTAATAGCCATCGATCGATCGCTCGGGTTCAGTAACACGTAGCCTGCAGTGCAATTGCTCGGGTTCAGTTAGAGCCCAACGCCTCGCTCGGGTTCAGTTAGAGCCCAACGCCTCGCACCCACGCGCGTGCGTGTACGAGAGAAACGCGCATCGCTCGGCCCCGACCACCCACCGTAACCGGGAACACCCCGATATTTTTCCTCGCCCTTGCTTCTACCATGGTTTTTTCCGTCATGGATGGCCCAAAGAATGTCATGCAGCTGCGTCTCCGGCCCGCCCAGGACGAAAAGCCCATTTTCTATCATGATTTTTTGTCATAGAAGTAGGACCCCACCACATCTATGATGATACCGGGTTTTGTCACAATTATCGTCATAGAAGTGTCATAAGTATGACAGAAAAAAAATTGTTCGGCCCAAAATGTCACGGATGTGTCTTTTTTTTGTAGTGTGTGTCGTTCACCTCGCGAGGCTTGGCCCCTCGCGAGGGTTTTGAGCGTTTGCTGGTGAAGATGGGCCGTACAGGGCCGCTGGTGGAGCCACGCCGTGGGCCACAGGCAGGCAAGTCTGGGGACCCCCGTTCCCAGGACGCCGACAGTAGCCCCGGGGCCCAAGGTGCGCTCGAACTTGGCTTCGAGGCGAAGCCAAAGGGCAAGTGCAGAGCGCCGCGGGCCCCAACAGCCTATGGCCCCGCTTGATGCATGGCGGTCGATTGGACGTGGGCGGCCCCGCTTCCCCACGCAGCCTTGATATCCGCCTGGCTAGGCGGCCACGGTGTCCTACACAGTTATTTCCTCGTTGCTGGCAACGCACTCCCCAACTCCTCCGTTTCTTCGAACCTCAGCTTACTCTCCCAATCCGACCTGAGCTTAGTCCTGTCCATCGCCATGGCGCCGAACCGAACGGAGAAAGGGAAGAAGCCCCTGTCCTCAGCCAGCCCGCCGTCGACCGATCGCGGGTGCTCAATCGGGAGGCCATGGACAAGGTCCGCCCTGCGCTCTCCTCCAGCTTCAACGAATGGGGAGGGACGGTGGCTTGGCCTGCATCCCGAGCCTCTGTTGATAGAACAGCCACCGAGGTCCAATTCTTCATCGACGTCCTGTGGGCCGGCCTGGTCCCTCCCTTCTCCGCCTTCTTCAATGCCGTGCTTTCCCATTACCAGATCCATATGCTGCACCTATATCCCCAATCCGTCGCCCTTCTTGCCGTCTTTGCCTTTGTCTGCGAGGCCATGGTGGGCATCCCCCCTCCGTGGCTCTCCTGCGCCATTTCTTCTCGCTTCACTTGACCGACCCCCGGCAATGCTCGGGGTGCCTAAGCTTCCAGGCCGTGGTGGCGACGGCCAGCTCAGGGATTGACTTCGAACTCCCGCCGTCCGCGAGCGGGTTTCGGACGCGGTGGGTATATGTGGATGTTGGAGTGTGCAACCCTTTGCTCTTCCCTCTGTCGGCGCCCGCCGTCCCCAGCTCCGGCTGGGATCACGAGGAGCTTGCGAGCTCCCGCCTCGCCTTCGTCTGGCTCCGGCTGAAGAGGCTGAAAGACCTAGGCTTGATGGCAACCATCGTGATGAAGGAGTTCCTCCGGCGCCATGTCGACCCACTCTAGTGCCATTCCTAGCCGATGTGGACCCTGTCTGTCGGCCAGGATCGCATGAGGCTTCAGGAGTCAGGGCTCCCGCTCGAGGCACGAAGGGCGGTGCTCGAGGTCCTGACGGGCGACCCCTTGCCAGCCGATATGCCATTGGAGGGCTATCTCTTGTACTGCTGCTCGAACAGAGCGGAGTTTGCGGAGCAGATGCCCCCCTTTGATGAATGGGGGCTGCGTCCAGTTGGCCTTGAGGGCCCCGTGAGAACCCCGTCACCGTGGTTCCCCTCCTTGCCGCCGGCGTCGAAATTGCCCCAAGAGTGGACGCAGGGGGGCAAGCTCCACTGGAGGCCGGAGGCGTGGGTGCCGAGACGTCGACGCTGCCCGAGGCTCCTGAGGCGCCATCTCCGGGAGCCGGTGACTCCCGCACTGGGGTGGCAGTCAAGGTGGCGGCACTATCCACTATCATGAGGCCAAAGCTCCCGAGGCCTCTGCGGGCCACCACGAGGCGGAGCCCGACGGCTCTCCCCAGCTTGGCGCTCCTGAGGTCGTCTCCTCGGGTGCTTCACTAGTCGCGCCCAGCGCTGGTCGCCACGCCCAACGCTTCGGCCGGCTCCGCGTCGACTTCGATGCGCTCCGCAAGAGGAAGGGGTCCCAGGCTGCAGCAGTGGCGCCTTCCGGCCATTGAAACAGAGGAAGTACATCGCCATAGACGAGTAAGTACCTTGTCTTTGTGATTCCTGGAGTGCTGCTTCCCTTCCTGATGGTGGCTCTTCAGGATCCCTTCTTCTAAGGCTGTGAAGCCTCCCGGGAAGCAACCTCCTCCGGCCTCGGATCTCCCGCTGGCCTTGACCGTCCCAAGCTAGCATGCCACCCCCGGCACGGGGTCGGCCAGAGGGGCAGGCATGCCAGCTTGGCGCCTCGAGCCCGAGCTCCTGCAGTCCCTTCTTCGCGGCATCGCCGGGGGTGCGACGAGCGTGTCAAGGGCTCCTCCCCTAGTTGTGGACGGCGGCTGGACGGCTCCGGTCTTGGTTTCTTCTTGGAGCAGCGAATCCTCACCCGTCCAGGCCTCCGTCATGGCCCAGACGGTGACCGGGGAAACGCCAGCCCCCAGCCCATGCTGGGGGGGGGGGAGCGAGCCGCTTCGGGCCCCTTGAGCTACCCCCGCCGTGGAGGACGGAATCGGCCGCGCGCTCAAGGTTGCGCACGAACGGAGTGTCGTCCGCCAAGAGCTCTTTCAAGAGGCAATGGGCACAATGAGCCGGCTCGGTGGAGAACTCGCGGATGTTGACGCGCGCCTCGAAGCCGAGGGTCTTTGGCTGGTGGAGGAGTGGCATAAACTGAAGGTGTCCATCAACCTCGGGCGCCACAAGCGCGAGCTTGATAACGCGAAGGCCGAGGCGTCTCTTGCGACCTCGCCCGAGGCCTGCACTCGAGCCTTGGAAGAAGCTAAGGAAGCAGATCGTCGCTGCAAGATTGCAGAGAAATGTGCATGGGAGCTCCTAGCCTGGAGCGCCTCATTGGAGCAGCAAGTAGAGGCGCGCGAAGCCGCCCTAGCGTCGATGAAGGGGACGCCTGCCGAGGACGAAGAGATCCTAAAGCGCGAGGAAGCGCTGGCACTGGAAGCCATGGAGCGCAGCCTTGAGCTTGAGTGGTTGGAGATGAGGGAGCACCAAGTCGCCCAAGCGGAGGATGCTGTCGGTGCGCGCGAGGCCAAGGCCCAGGAGGAGGTCGATCACCGGGTGGCCGCAGCTCGCGCGGATCTTGTGGGCAGGTATGACCTAAAGCTGAAGCTTGTCGAAGCCGAAGCTGTGGGGAGGACTACCGCTCTCAGGTCAGAGCTGGCTGAGGTGGAGCAGCGCGAGAAAGCCGCTGCAGTCGCCCTTATCTCGGTGCAAGCTGAGCTGGCTTCCGCTCGTGCCAAGGTGCTTTCTCTTCAGCAGCGGGCCACCAGCGCCGAGTCCTTCGCGCAGCAGAGCAGGGAGGAAGCGCCCCGGCAGCAAACGCTGGAGCATGTGCATGCTCCCATGCTCCAAAGCCTCAGGATCAGGGCCAACGCGGCGCTGGGTGCTACCTCTTGAGCACTGCGTTGGTTTTTCCCTTGAAGAGGAAAGGGTGATGTAGTAAAGTAGCGTAAGTATTTCCCTCAGTTTTTTAGAACCAAGGTATCAATCCAGTAGGAGACCACGCTCAAGTCCCTCGCACCTACACAAACAAATAAGAACCTCGCAACCAACGCAATAAAGTGGTTGTCAATCCCTTCACGGTCACTTACGAGAGTGAGATCTGATAGATATGATAAGATAATATTTTTGGTATTTTTATGATAAAGAGAAATAAAGATGCAAAGTAAAATAAAAGGAAATAGAAATAGCTAAGTCTTGGAAGATTAATATGATGGAAAACAGACCCGGGGGCCATAGGTTTCACTAGTGGCTTCTCTCAAGAGCATAAGTATTACGGTGGGTGAACAAATTACTGTTGAGCAATTGATAGAATTCAGCATAGTTATCAGAATATCTAGGTATGATCATGTATATAGGCATCACGTCCGGGACAAGTAGACCGACTCTTGCTTGCATCTACTACTATTACTCCACACATCGACCGCTATCCAGCATGCATCTAGAGTATTAAGTTCATAAGAACAGAGTAACGCTTTAAGCAAGATGACATGATGTAGAGGGATAAACTCATGAAATATGATATAAACCCCATCTTGTTATCGTCGATGGCAACAATACAATACATGCCTTGCTGCCCCTGTTGTCACTGGGAAAGGACACCGCAAGATTGAACCCAAAGCTAAGCACTTCTCCCATTGCAAGAAAGATCAATCTAGTAGGCCAAACCAAACTGATAATTCGAAGAGACTTGCAAAGATAACCAATCATACATAAAAGAATTCAGAGAAGATTCAAATATTGTTCATAGATAAACTTGATCATAAACCCACAATTCATCGGTCCTGACAAACACACCGCAAAAGAAGATTACATCGAATAGATCTCCACGAGAATCGTGCAGAACTTTGTATTGAGATCCAAAGAGAGAGAAGAAGCCATCTAGCTAATAACTATGGACCCGAAGGTCCGAGGTAAACTACTCACACATCATCGAAGAGGCTATGGTGTTGATGTAGAAGCCCTCTGTGATCAATTCCCCCTCCGGCAGGACGCCGGAAAAGGCCCCAAGATGGGATCTCACGGGTACAGAAGGTTGCGGTGGTGGAATTAGGTTTTCGTGGATGCCTCTGATGGTTTGGGGGTATGTAGGTATATATAGGAGGAAGAAGTACGTCG